>NC_135405.1:11572655-11855155 GCF_051989625.1 Stigmatopora argus | reverse complement strand
CTGCATTGATTTTAACCACCCAATCAATTCTTTGACAATAATTTACTTTGTATTTTTTTCATAAAATAAGTCTAACACGTTTCTTTCCCCCGACCGTTAACTCAATTTTCTCCGGGAAAAAAAAACCCAAACTAAATTTAAAAGCACCCCTCTGGATCAAAACCTAAATAAATGACATCTTAACACGGTTAGATTTTCCATGAAACCGAGATCAATATATAAGATTAAATATATTCTATTACACGCTTTCGATACCTGAGGAAGCATTTATGAATCCTGATCGTTTAAATGCTAATTACTTGTGCAATTACTTTTGCCATGTGTTGCTTCTCAACTCGACGAACTATTAGCTCCAATTTGCCGCTAATTGCGAGGCGCCGTGTTCCTCCGCTCCACCAACGCGCCGACTGTTATTTCCCACTAGGACGTAATCGGATGACTGCGAGGCGTAGCCAAGGGAGGTTACAATCACATTGTCGGGCGAGAATTTTGTACCGTCTACTCCGGCACCCCCACCGTGGCTACGTTGAGTCTTCCCGTATTCTGTGGCTGTAAAATAATACGAGCTACGTATTTGATAATTGCTAATCTGCTCCAAAATTGTCTTTATGAGTTTAATTATTTGATTTGCAGTCATAAGTTGCAGCGTTACCAAAAGAAAAGTTTTAAAAATACTTTTTAAGATGTTACGTTGCATGCTAGCATTGAATTAGCGCAGTGTTTCCCAACCGATGGTCAATTGTGCCGTAAGAATTTATATTCCGAGAGGAAAATCTTAATGTTAGGAGATTAAAATCGAACTACTATGAAATTAAAATTGAAATATGACGTACATGACATCATAGATTGTACTATTAAAAGATTGAAATCGTAAAATGTTGAAATTTAAGTGTATTTTGTTGCTGATTTTGACGTAATGTGAAGTTGTTTCGCGGGCTTTAACTTTTTGTTTGTTGACGTTAAGTTTGTGTGAACACAAAACTTCTCTTTGCATAAGTACAAAAAAAAGTCGTAACGTTACAAAATTTAAGTCTTCTCTTGTTTTTACGTTACGTGAAACTGAAGTTTCTATGATTCCTGTTGCTAAAACTTTGATGAGAACAACTTTCTATTGTTAATATTGGCCATATCGTTTTAAATTGGTTAAAGTTGGTTTGCCTTGAGATTTTTCCAACGCAAAAAGTGTACCGCAGCTGAAAAAAGATCGGATAACACCGAATTAGCGGATTCTACGTGGTTGTTTTGACTTCACGATGTTTAAAATGTTGAAATTCAAGTGTATTTTGTTGCAGATTTTTACGTAACGTGAAATGGAAGTTGTTTCACATCTTTTGTTGACGTTAAGTTTGTGTGAACACAAAACTTCTCTTTGAACAAGTACAAAAAAAGTCGTAACGTTACAAAATTTAAGTCTTCTCTTGTTTTTACGTTACGCGAAACTGAAGTTTATATGATTCCTGTTGCTAAAACTTTGATGAGAACAACTTTATATTGTTAATATAGACCATATCGTTTTAAATTAGATTTTCAGTCGGTTTGCCTTGAGATTTTTCCAACGCAAAAAGTGTACCGCATCTGAAAAAAGATCGGGAAATACCAAATTAGCGGATTTAACGTGGTTGTTTTCACTTCACGATGTTTACGTGTCTATTTTTTAATTTATTTTGACAGTAACCTTCATCTAAGAGTGGAAATAAACAGCCCGAAGCCAGGAAAAATGTGTCCTAATTATTCCTGGCAGAGTCCTGGTCTGTTAAGTCGCTTACTCGGAAGTCAAAGCACCCGAAAATATCGAAAAACTTTTCACATTGAAGGTCATCATCGCATTGAAACTTTTAGAAGACACCGAGTCGCTTCCTATTATTTCCCGTGGGAAGAATTGTTTAGAAATGAGAAAAAAACTAAAGCGTAGACTCGAGACTTTCTATCGTAGGTCATGACACGGTCCATAAAGGACTTTTTATGACCGCTATTTGAAAACGCTTGCGAACGCAAACCTACAGGGGCTCGTTTGTAGCACGTCACGTCAGCCTCGGACTATATCGAGAACCCCTTAATGAGCGGCCTATCACTTGTACGCGTGTCGTGCGGGGGTTGGCGCTCGTTACTTGTTATTTAAAACGGGCCGAGAGCTAATTAAAGCATCCTAATAGCCGCCATTGTCAAGTTGTTCATAGAGCGTTATCAGGATGCTACAGTGGTTATTGCGCTTAATGCTAGCTTTTGATGGGGATGCAGACCTCCCCTAGGAAAACACACACACACACACACACACGTATGCAAGATCCAAGTTGTTTTTGTTTTTTTGAATCTGCTCGCAAATATATAGGGCCTCATTTCTTTGGCATAACGACCTCATTTAAATGAGCTTAATGAATCGCGCTCAAGCGCAGAAACGGCCGCGCAGTGTCACGCGTTTACACGTGGTTTTCATTACGAGGCCGGACCGGCCCCCCCGTGGTAACAACAATTTATTTATGGTCTCCTCTCATTGGATTAATGGTCTAGGTTAGGATGTCGCAGTTTTTGAAAGAGTTTTGGGAAGGCAAACATCGGGAACGGTTTTTGGCGTTTGGCGAAAAGCTAGGCTTCAGAAAGTAACTAGACTATTTTATTTATTTATCGGTTTGTTTGTTATTTCTGCACTTCCCTACTTATTTATGTTGTGACTCCATACGTTGACTACTTATTAATGTACTTATTTTTGTATCATTTATCACTTATTTACTGATTTATTTGTCTGTTTGTTGTTGTTTGTGTACTTTGTGGTAAAGCTTTAAATCTAATTATACTTGTATAATGACAATAAAAGCATTTAATTTTATTCAATTCAATAAATCCTTTTTTTTTCGTTGTTTGATTGGGCCTGCGACTTATATACGATTTTTTTTTCTTCTGAGCAGCTTGTTAGGTTGTTTTTTAAGACTATATCTAAAAATCTGATATAAACAGATGCCTATTTAGTCAGTTGTTCATTTTATTATTGTTAATTAAATCTGTTTTTTCTTGGTTTATGCTAAAATTAAATAAAACGCCTACTTCAAAACGTGACTTAGTCTGAAAAATACGGTATATCTGCGACAATCTTCGCGGTCATCCGTAAACAAAGCATCTAAATGTTGGAATAAAAGAAAGTAAACAGGCCATCGCATTGATAGTGTAGAACACGTGTCAAAGTGGCGGCCCGGGGGCCAAATCTGGCCCACCGCATCATTTTGTGTGGCCCGGGAAAGTAAATCATGAGTACCGACTTTCTGTTTTAGGATCAAATTAAAATGAAGAGGAGAGATGTATATTAAATTTCCTGATTTTCCCCCTTTTAAATCAATAATTGTAATTTTTTAATTCATTTTTATGTTTCTAGTTCAAAAATCATTTTGTAAAATCTAAAAATATATATAAAAAAAGCTCAAATATTGAAACATTGTTTTAGATCTATAAAAAACTAAATATTCAGGGCTTCTAACCCAGTTCTTTTAATCCATTTATTTAAAAAAATCTAAATATTATATCTAAAATGGTCCGGCCCACATGAAATCGAGTTGACGTTAAAGCGGCCCGCGAACCAACCCAAGTCTGACACCCCTGGCATAGAAGTTTCTCAAGTATAAAAAAAAAAAGAAAAGTTAAAAGATTTGGAGCGGATTCGGACATGTGACGGGAAAATCAATATTCTCTGGGTGGACTGCAATCTGACAGCTCAATAGGCTTTGGGAAAAAAAAAAAAAAAGGGAGGCTGTGCTGTCTTATTCCAGCGTAACTCCTTGAACATCTCGCCTTCCCTTCGGGGACTTAGCGGCTCAAGGCGCCTGGGTTGTTTCACATGACGAGATCGCACCGACAAAGCGGACCAGAGATTGCCCGGTGTGCGCCGCCTGCAACTCAGACGAGACGGCGACCGCTCCGTCCATCTTTCTGGCCTCCAGCGGCATCATTACCTCGTTCGGATACAATAAAAAAGCTTATGCGCGAGTACGGCGGCACAAGTCCCCGGAAAGCTCTTTATCACGCAAGTTAAAGCCAAAGCATAGGACGTTCTCCCCGAAGCTTTGCGGCTAGTAATAATGCAGTTTGGCAAATTCTTCCCTCACTTTTTTTATGATTAATGCACCTGTGCGAGAGTTAGTACCTCTGTGCTAAACCTGCAGTGGTTACAAAAAAATACAATGTCCCAACTGTGGAAAACAAGTGGAAATTCTTATGTTGTGGGGATGTTTTGCGACATAAAAAGTACACTATTTCTAGTGGGAATTGTGGGTAGTCTTTATATTCCGGGGCTATTGGTGTACAAAGTATCCAGGAAAATCGAACTACCGTATTTCCGGACTATAAGTCGCACTTTATTCAAAAGTTTGCCTGGGCCTGCAACTTTACTCCAAGTGTGACATATACATATTTTTTCTCTGAATGTTAACAGCATCTAAAGTTGTGTTTTTTAAGATCTATTTATCCAAAGTACTGTTAATATGTTACATTAATATTATGATAGATAACATCACATATGTCAACATAACATGAAATTCCCCAAATATGGGATGAATAAAGTTAACTAATCTAATCTAACAGGTCTGTTGTTTTCTATATTACTATTACTTTAACGGATTTTGCTCATTTTTGATGAATTAAAATGATATTTTCCCTTTCATTATGCATTGCGATTTGTACTCCAGTGCGACTCATAAATATGTTTTTCCCTTTCATAGTGTTTTTTTTTTGTCTCGTGCCACTCAGTCCAAAAAATACAGTATATATATATATATATATATATTTTTTTTTTTTGACGCATATTCTTGAAGAGTACTACTACAGAGTACGAGTATATTTCCACATCTGAAGTCTTAGCCTGGGCGATAGCTGCGTTTTTATTCGCCGGTAATCTGCATGAATAAAGAGCTCAGCTTTTAAGCAGCGGCTTCGCTACGCTAGTTTTATATTTGCCTGCTTTTTGGGGGGTGGGGAGGGGGGGCGCGACTCATTTATGCAAGTGATTAATCGCCTTATGAATATTAATGCACTCCGACAAAGGTGCGACAGTCGCATTTTCTTCATCTCTTCAATTATTACATGAAAAATAAGTCGCCAAAATAAAGGGCCAGTGGTAGTGAGGCCCTTTAGCAAAGAAATTGCAGTACCACAGCTGACCACTACTGATTTTTTTTCCGAAATAGCAATTTTTAAAATTCGTAACTACAAAAAAAGCCGATATCGTCTTGGAAAATAAGTCACAATAGCAGGTTTAGTGTTAACCTAGGTAAAACCGTTCAATAAAATATAAATTTATTGTGTCCATCTAGGTTCGTGGGTCAAAGGGATCCCACCCCAGCAACACCCAATCACAGCCCGGCCCTCCAAAAAGGACAAAGTCTTGTTAAAGCTTTTACGATGTTTACATAAAAGTTATATTACCGTGAATGCTTGACTGCGGTGATTTTATGTCAATGTCTTTAAGAGGAGGGCATTATTTTTTTTATGAACGGACAACGGCACGGAAAACCGTTGACAAATAATTAACGGAGCGACTTGGGAACGCGGGAAAAAAAACACGGCCGCAAATTAACTGCAGGCAGCTGTTCCGTGCCAATAACTTTACATCGGTAACGGACAATAATGCCAGATGGTGTACTTGTCACACACGGGTAGAAAAGTGAAAGGCATCTTGTCCCGTGTCGTGATTGGTCGCCAAGGATTTACGTAGCATGGCTTTTTACACGTGTCGGGAAAACTCAGATGGGAATTTCGGACCGGCTTTTATCCGATTTGACGGAACGGGAGTGGCTAGCGGAGATGGAAAGCCACGCACCGGAGGTGTCGGGCGGTTCCCGGGGGTTCGGCACCGTAATTAAAGCCGGGACGAGCTCTTTGCCTTTTAGACACGGGCGCTATCCGTCGGCCATTTAGCAAAGAGCTGTGGAAAAGCTGCACACAGGAAGAGCAGGCGGTTGAAAGTTCCGGCAAAAACAAACAAAACGGCATCCTGGGAAGAGCGCTACGCTAAAATGCTCACCTTCCCCACACCCGAATATAATAAGTGGCTTTATAGGAATGTCGCCTAATTGCACTTGAATCATGAGATGGGCCGCGGCAAGAGCGAGCAACGATTGGGCCGGCGCCAACGCAGATTTACGATGTGCAAACCGGCGCGTTCCGCGGGAACTCTTAAATTACTACGGCCCGTGTTTACCTCCCCGGAGAGTAGATCGATGCCATAAACTTTGTTTTAACCAAACGAGGCAAGTTGGAGAAAGCAACGGACATCGGTTTATAATAGAAAAGTAGCTGACGCCGCCCACAACGTGACCGCCAGGAACGCGGCTGGCGGAACATTTACGAGGGGGGATTAAGCCGTGAAACACGGAGTGACAAAGCTGATTCATGGTCTGTGATTTGCTCCTTCAGCAACGACTCTGGCAATTAACGTCGGGTCCCGCCGAGTCCGACGCTGAACCTCGCTGACCTTTTAGCCGGCTATGAACACAGATGACAGGAACTAAAAGGGTTTGGGAGGGGGATAAAGTCAATGCCCCTGCCTCAAAAATCATTTTTATTACTCTACAGCAGGGGTGTAAGACTCGGGTTGGTTCGCGGGCCGTGTTGTCAACTCGATTTCATGTGGGCCGGACCATTTTAGATAGAATATTTAGATTTTTTTTAATAAATGGATTAAAAGAACTGGATTAAAAGCCCTGAATATTCATTTTTTATAGATCTAAAACAATGTTTATTTTAGCTTTTTTTCAAATATATTTTTAGATTTTACAAAATGATTTTTGAACTAAAAACACAGAGAAAATGGATTAAAAAATGACAACTATTGATTTAAAAGGGGGAAAATCAGGAAATTTAATATACATCTATACTCTTCATTTTAATTTGATCCTAAAACAGAAAGTCGGCACTCATCATTTACTTTCCTGGGCCACACAAAATGATGCAGCGGGCCAGATTTGGCCCCCGGGCCGCCACTTTGACACGTGCTCTACAGGGTGAGTTGTCTCCAATCTGAAGACACAGTTTTGCCATTCTAGGAGTTTTCCCACTCTGGAGATGAACAATGTAACAGATCAACGAAGCTAGTAGACCTATCAGAGAACAACCTGCCCAAAAAGTTGGAGTAACTTTTCCACTTTAAGCTTTCAGTCGCTGCCACGCAAGAAATTCAAAAGCCTAGCCAGCAACTTCCGTTCCTGGTGTTTATTACGATGCTACCCTGGAGTCTAGAGTCTGTTTTCTCCAGTAAGTACCTCTGAAATTGTTGACAAAACCAAGCCCCGACCTTGGAGAATGTACTGCGATTGGCCAAGGCTAGCGTAGCATAACTACAGCCTAAAATAACAACTCAAGCTACAAATCCTTCCTCATTTAGCTAGCGGTTCAATGAAGCTTGGACCGAGAAAGTGAGTCAGAATCAGACTGGAAAATTGGTTTTGACGTGTAGAGTTGCTCTGGTTTGCTGGGATCTCTCTTGAAATACCGATATTGTTTATTAGAGGATGTAAGTAGTTGGTGTTCGCCATCAGGTTTTTGGTGGGTACGCAATAATAGAAATAAACATGAGTCACTTTGCAGCCTTGATGATAAAAATAACAACATACCGAATGAATGGCCATGTCGTCGTAAACATCTGAAATGGTTCAAACGCTCCTCGAAATCTTTTCTCATTTGTTTTAATTCAAAGATAAGTCAAACCGGCGTCGCCTGAAGGCTATTTGCATATTCAAAGGGGGGAAAAAGAGGGGGGCGGGGCCGAGACTAGGAAGACGAGGCTGGCGCTTGGCAGACGGAACAGGAAAATGGTTTGGCAAAGACCGAGGCGTTGACGGGAGCGTTTCAGATGCCGGTTTACGGGAGACAGGCGCAGGCCGACCGTGACGACGAGCCAGCCGGCGGCGAGAGGTTTCCGGGGAAAACGAGACGGGAAGCTAACCGAGGTGAGAAACCTGACAGAAGAGGTTTCGTCTTACCTTGGATGACGGCGGGATGACCATGGCTCGCTTGACCGCCGCCTCGCCGCTCGATGTCGTCACCGCCACGGCGCTCGGCGTGGGGAGCAGCGAAGGGATGACGGGCAGGGGGAGGAGTCCCGGCCGGTTGTTGCCGTTGAGGACGGCGGAGGCACAGCTATGATTGGCTCCTCCATTGTGGAGGCCCGTAAGGCGGATGTCGCGGCGCTCCCAGGGTGCCCGGTAGTCCCGTTCGAAGCGGTGGTGGTGGCGGGACATCACTTCCTGGTCCTCTCAGGGGGGGGAACAACGAGGGCGGGCCTACAGCACAATCAAAAGTATGGTTAAGATTTAAGAATAAAATCACTAAAGGAGTAATTACAGTAACGACTACTGATAAATACACTCAGTCCAAATAGTTGAAGATGAAGAACGCACCAATCCAACAGCAACAAACGGAAAGTTCTGGAATGTACAAAAATTCGAAAAAAACAAAGGTTGGAAGAGCGACACCTTTTTTTCCACTTTCACAAATATATGATACGTAAAAAAAATATTTTGAAAATTTATATAGACGTATTGTACTTTAATTTGACTTTCGATTTTCTAACATTTCTTTTTGTCCTTATTTTTCCCTCCCATTAGCCCCTCCCATTAGCCCCTCCCCCCAAAAATACCACATTCCTTTAAGAAACACTGTGATGACTGAGAACGATAATGGCAAAGCTCTTTCCCCGATATTGAAAAAATGGTGGTCAGAGCTGCTAAAAAAGCAGCGGGATGTCACTCTTGAAGGATCCCAAGCCCCCCACCTTCACTCCTCCGACCGCTGCCTGCCCACCGCAGCCCCCCAGCCCCCTTTAATAACCTTGAATTTTCCGAGTGGCTACAGTTGTATTACCTCTAAAAATATGTGAGGCAAAGAGAGGAACACGGCGCTCGTCCGGCGGAACAATGCTGCTGGTTTGCCCCGGCTAATATTCTGCCTTATCTTCACAGCTCCACACCTCAACTGGGAAAAAAAAAAAGAGGGCAGCCAGGTAATTCTTCGGCAAATAGGTAGAGAACAAATACGAAAAATATATATATATGCATATGTAAAGATAATCTCTTCAGAAATGCTGCGGAAGCAATTTGCATGCAGGATTTCGCACCTTTTATGTATTTTTTGGGCGAGAAAAGAAGTGAAAACGAAGCATCTATTGTGCACTGGACTTGGAGTTTTTTTTTAATTGTGACAAATATTTAATCTTATTGTGGAAGTATGTGGGGGTTCATGGAGGATGAAGTCTCTGCTTTCAGAAGAAAAAAAGAAAAACTAAAGCTCGGCAGACTGGACGAATAAATGTCACAGGTTAAGACATAAGCGCAAAATATTGTTTGGTCATGTGACAGTGTTGACATAGCATGAAACTCCATAAAAGAAGCTTTTAACTCATTTAAAGTGTTTGTATTCGATAATTGCAATCCAGCTTTTTTGCAAAATGCAACATATGTCGGTCTGTTCTGCTTTTTGATGACGCCAAATTGAACAAAATAAACAAAACAAAGGCGCAAAACTTCCCATTCTCGATTGTAATACACATTTATATACAATTAGCAAGTCATTTTATGGTAACATACATTTCTACCAACAATAGAAATGGAGAAAACTATGTACAATGGTAAAACACGTAACCAGATCCGACCCATCACTTTTTTTGTGCACCCTGCAAAATTAAGTTCATTTATTTATGGAATAACGTCGATAAATAATCTATTAACTATCACAAAAGCTGCTTTAATCGATTAATTGGACCATTCTAGATAAATGAATGTATTTGCTGTAAATTAATGACAAGAATAATAGACGACATACCAATATTAGCTTATTATTTTTACTTGTGGACTACCTGTGTGTGGCTCCATTTTTTTTAGCTAGTTCTACAATGTCTTCTGTGTCTTGTGTCTGTTTTGCTACTGCAACCAAGACATTTCCAGGGATGAAATAAAGTTCTAATCTAATCTAATAGGGAAGAAAAACAGCAAAAAGTTGAAAGTTGGAAACGGGCATGGATGTATTGTATAAAGAGGGTACATGTCAAGGTTGTTTGTAGAAAATGTGTGTCGCCATCATGAGATTATTGCGACGTGCGAGTCTCACGTTGCAGGCGGCAGCTGCACGACGGGTGTCACCCAAACAAAATCCACCGACCTTTGCGGCGGGGCGGCCAACAGATGGGTTCGGGCTTGCTAATTAGCGAGTCTTAAAATTCTCGGCATAACTACGAGGCGGCTTTTGAAAGGTCCTGGCGTGCGTATCCGAAATCGAGGCCGAACGAGGAGGAGGAAGACGAGGATGAGGAGCGGAATCAGACACCCGGCACACCTGTGTGCTCTGACGGAAAGAATAAAAACTTAAATGCATCACGCCGCCTTGGGGACGCGCTGCCAATAGGCATTCTAGCATTTTGCGTCACATCCAATCAGCTACAACGGGTGGGAAATGGTGACGGGGTCCCGGAACGAGGAATGACAGCACGCAAAATCGTTTTTTTTTTTCCGTCAATGGAGCCGTTTAAAAATGCTACAAACAACGCTGCCCGTCTTTTGTTTGCTTTTTCAATTTTCTGCCAGGTGACGAGCTCGCCGGCGCATTTTGATACGCAAACAACGATGGCTGTTAATGAGTAGATTTTTTCCCCCCTAAAAAAAAAAATCATAAACAAATCCTGCCTGGCGTCACGCCGGTCGCGGCTAGCGCCCAAACGGCGCGGGAAGAAGGGATGGAAGACGACAGATGGAGGTTAGCGACCAGCAAACGGCGTTCGGCGGGAGAAAAGTCAACGTCTGTGTGAGCTTGAGATGTAGTAATATGCAAAGTTTGGCTTGACGCCACCGCGTTTGAAATCGGGCCGCTTGTGATTCTCCCGAATAAGACGAACTCCTCGCCCGATCTGTGACGGTTTACTTTTATCGATCTGGCGGCAGCGAACACGCTCGCCGATCTAATGATCAATTCATCCATCGGGACGGCGCGCCAGCTACAAATGAGCCTGGGTGAAAGTGGATCTGCTCAAAGTCCAACCAGAACAAGATATTGCTGTAAATGAGCAGACCCCAAGAGACACACACACACACACACACACACACACACACACACAACACTAATCACTAATGCACACACATGTACACACTGCAGCAGTAAATGTGCTGACAGTTCTTCCATGACAACACAACGTTCATGCTGACATTTAAATAGAGCAACGGAGCAAGAGGAGAAATGAAAGAAGCAACACAAACACACACTCACACGCACACATTGCAAATAAATACACAAGCGATAAAAGGGCAAACATGCCCTGCAACAGGAGCCATTATGGATGTTCCTTCTGATTGGTTTTGTTGATGGGGATGAACAGAAAGGAAAGTAGCTTCCTGATTTCTAACGAAAAGATGCAATTTTGAATTACTAAATTCCAATGATATTTTAAACAGTTATGACTGACTTTGTTGCGCGAGCAGCGCAGGAATAAGACCTTCCTTTTGGTAGTTATTTTTTTATTTTTGACGAAAAGCTAATTATCGTTCTTGGAGAAGGACACGACTTTGAAAGAAGAAAATAACAATACTATTTCTATTTCATCCAGATATTGGACTTTACCGTTTGTCAGGAGCTTATAAAAAATAACATCAGATTTTTACAGTGTATTGCCTTCAATTCAGAACAGTCGGTTGATCGGCGTTTTCGCCAACGACGTAAAATATCCGATAAAGTTTGCGCAATTTGATCTTTTACGTTGAAGAATGCCACTTACCGGCAACCCCGTCGCTGGGATTGAATCTTCGCATTAGTCGCCGCAATTAAACCCAATGCTTTGAGGAGAATTAGTACTTCTACTACAATTGCTACACCTCATTAGTGCTCCGGAAAAAAGCAGGCAGTTGGTAGTAGGCCCTGGAATAAATATAGGACATCTCGAAAGAAAGAAAAAAAGGAAAAACAGGATAAAAAGCCTGCAGGCCGAGCTGCTGTTTTGCAGCCCAAATAGCATCTGCTTACGTGATTAATAGCGACACGGAGGATGGCTGGGCTTAAACAGCTCCAGTTTTACGGGACAACAGGGAGGCGTTTGACTCGCAAACACATGCGAAGGGCCAGGTAATCAGCGGATAGGATAGCCAACGCTACGCTAAAGCATGGACGATCACGTGCAAGTTTATAGGAGGTAACGCAGAGCTGATTTACAACGGTTAGAGAAATTGAATTGTGCCATGGGAATTGACTGTGTAGGCAGGGGCATTTTAACGAAGATGTACGTATTTATTAGACTAGGACCACAGAAACTGACCCTTGATTAAACAATAGACAACGTACATCTGGTTACAAGGGAGTGTCAAGGTTACTAATTTACTAGCATTTATCTATCGAAAGGTTGATTGCTTTTTTTGACACGTTAAAAATACTGTATGTCCGTAATGGTCTGTCATGGTGGAAGAGCTGAACTGAAGGGTGAAGTTCTCAATTGACCGCTCAAGCTACATTTCTACTCGTAGCTATTGTCGCGAGCTGTGGGTCGTGACCAAAGGAACAAAATCCCGGGTAAAGGAGTTTTAGCCCCGGGACGTCTGGTCTCTCAACCTCGGACTCCGAGTCGGGGCTTTGCTCCTACGAGAAAGAACGCCTCGGGGTCCACCTGGCTGGGGCAAGGGAAGTCCAGGAATTTTAAGGAAACCAGCTGCTCCCACAGCCTGACCTCGTATAAGAGGACAAAGATGGATGAGTGAATAAAAATGTCTCAAAATCAGAAGCTGTTTCTGCGGCAGTCAAGACCAGTTTCTAGACCCCAAGTGCTGCATCCCCTAGGAGGTATCCCCCAGTGCTCGAACGCTGTATTCAGCTCAACCTTTTCAAAAGAGCACGCAAGGAATTGTTGGAGTGTTGCCGACTTTCTTTCAACCGCTCCGAATATTATCAAGGTGGGCTTAAAAAAAAAAACGCGGAAATCCCGGGAGACGCTCAAGCTTTCGCCATTTATCTCACATTTCAGGGTCCATCCTGCCCTAAAAGCCTTTCCTTGTCTATGTTTTACATCGTTAAAATACGGACAAAAAATGGTTATAGCAAGAAAAGGTATTTATTTTTCAAATGTAGAGAGAGTAGAACTAAAAAGTCCAACTCAATCAAACGGAATTAAAGCCTGAAAAATGAACTTCCCCCGCTGCAAAATAATGGTCATTTTGCACCGAGCAGCTGCGTTACTCCGAGGACGGGAGCTCATTTCCGACAATTGTCTGACATCTTAATGAGGGAATGATTGATCCCTTCATCACAAAATGACCAGCGGATTAGCCGATAATTAAAATCTCTCATTAGCGGCGGGCTACAACGCCAATTTGTCATTGGTTACTAATGACATACCAGTCAGAAGTATGGCAAACGGACATAAAATCCAGCGCTAAAATTGAATCACAACCCTAAACGCTAACGTCAACGGCAAACACGCATGTTAAAATCAACAACAATCATGACATCATATAAAATCCATGCACTAAACAGCAGCTCACTGAAATCCTTAAAAAAATGGATAAAAGTAGTTACAGTAGGTGACCGGTAAACATTGAGGAACACTGCTAGCGGCGAGGATTTCAGCTCAAGAGACGCACACTCAAAGGTATAAAAATACTTGAAAGACGAGCTTGTGAATTTGAAAAGGATTTTGAATAAAACTGCTGCTTTGCTCCCTCTCCAATTCACTCTGGCCTCACTCAAACTCTACAGCGAAGAGGGGTTGACTCAAAAAGAGCACCTGCACTCCGTTCAAAACACAAAACACCAAGCCGTGGTCCGTAATAAAATCATTGATTAAAGGTTTTACCTGGCCGCAGAACAGATGTTCAATATAACGAGTCCTGGTGTATACTATCAAATTCTGGGGACAACAGTGGAAAAACAAAAAAATATTCTTTCAAAAACTCTCAAGAACTCTCAAGAACTCTCAAGAACTCTCAAGAACTCTCAAGAACTCTCAAGAACTCTCAAGAACTCTCAAGAACTGTCAAGAACTGTCAAGAACTCTCAAGAACTGTCAAGAACGGTCAAGAACTGTCTAGAACTGTCTAGAACTCTAGAACTCTCTAGAACTCTTTAGAATTGCTTGTTAGCAGCTGCTCCCATCGTTTCTATAACATTTGTATTAGCGATTTAGCTTCATAGCCACTATAAATGTGATGACGATTGAAGTGCATAAATTTTGTTATTAGTTTATTACCCTACTCCAAACAATTCCATCCTTTACATCTAACGCCTACTTAGCTCAAAAGCAATTCCGACATTAAAGCTTTGCTTGTTCACGCTACCGACCGTTAAGCGAGAGTGTGGTCTGATTGTTTAAGTGAACAAAGCTGAGCCACGGTTGATGGGATTAATTAACAAGGATTAACTTTCCCTACCTTCTCTCTTTCACACCCTTGTTTGACACCCGGCTCCCTTTCCAATAGCGAGTCAATTCCCCTGCCCGAACCTAAGAATAAAGCTGCGTGAGCACCTGCAAAATACGTTGAAACTATCAAAAAACAACAGACAGCTAGGAAGAATATTTGTAGGATCTTTAAAATAATAAGAGAACTCCAAAAGTTTTCAAGCTCAACTATTGATGTCCCGATCGGACAGTATCGGTGTCCGATATTTTAACAAGACTAAAAATATGGGAGTCAAATCGGCATCGGCGAAACTTGGGGAGAAAAATTTTGATCGAAAGTTAATCGGGATGTCCCTAAACCCGAAACTTTCCTTTGTTGTTTTTCTTCTCTCTCCGCGAACAAAACAATCATCTGCCCAAATAAGAAGAAAGGAAGCAGCGAAGGCGAACACTCCCGGACGACATCAGAGAGGCGACGGGAGATAAAGTAGAAGACAAAAATGAGGAAGGGGGAGACCAAATGAGAATCGTGCGTGGCGAGATGGAGAAGTGGTGGGAAAAAAAAATATATACACCCCCCCAAAAAAACACGTTCTTTCATCAAGCCTGAGATAAATCACTTTCCTGGGAAAAACAGAGCGGCTGCTATCTCGCCTTTTTAATATGTTGCCAGAGTGACAGCACGTGATACGAGTTGGGGGACGGTGGGCTAGGTAGAAAATGTCACCAGTACAGTGTGGAGAGGGGGGCTTATGTTAAAGCTTGGGAATCGTGGCTCAATTGAGATTTTTTTTCCTCTTGTTTTCATTTTTGTTTCCTTCCTTGTAAACCGCCACCATTTTTCTTAGCGTTTTCCAATTCCTGAAGAATTCGGCAAGGATTAAAACGCAGACAAAAACACGCAGGCTGCCTTATCTCGTGGATTCTTAATGCGTCACGACCCGCTTTTCTGCCAGCGAGTGCCCTACGATATGAAAAAATAAATAAATAAAAACGATATTACACGACATCGGTCCAAACTGAGTGCTACGCTCCTGAGCGAGTCACATTGATTTAGAGCACAGGTGCCAAAGTAGCGGCCCGGGGGCCAAATCTGGCCCACCGCATCATTTTGTGTGGCCCGAGAAAGTAAATCATGAGTGCCGACTTTCTGTTTTGGGATCAAATTAAAATGAAGAGTATAGATGTATATTAAATTTCCTGATTTTCCTCCTATTAAATCAATAATTGTAGTTTTTTAATCAATTTTTTTAGTTCAAAAATCATTTTGTAAAATCTAAAAATATATTTAAAAAAAGCTAAAATAAACATTGTTTTAGATCTATAAAAAACTGAATATTCAGGGCTTTTAATCCAGTTCTAAAAAAAAAACAAAAAATCTAAATATTATATCTAAAATGGTCCGGCCCACATAAAATCGAGTTGACGTTAAAGCGGCCCGCGAACCAACCCGAGTCTGACACCCTTGATTTAGAGGATATTGAAGTACTGTGGTGGGAGTTGGGAAGGGGAGGGTGCTTTAGACGATCCCTTCTCGAATGTGCGCCGCCGTTATCCAAGCGAACAGATTACGTCGGGACCCGGCAGTTTGACCTTCACTTAACCACGCGGCCATCACGCGGAGCCTCGTGTTTTATTGACTTGATTCCATCTCGGCGTCTTCAAACCGGACAGCAAATGTTGTTACCGAGAGCGTCTCCGCCATCGACCCCGCCCTCCGCCCCTACCGAGCCCCGACCATTTTAAAGTGGCGCTAAATAAGTAATGGCCCGTCTCATCGGCTTTGGCTAGCCGCTAACCGGATGGGTTACAGTAAAGGGAGATTAATGGGCGCGGGGATGGAGATAAACGGACGAGTGGCCTGTGACGATGGCTAAGTGACTTATAGCGTGCGGCGCGAGTCACTTGGCCGACCACGCGCCGCACACGTGAGTAAAAAATGACACGTCGGGGAAAAAAATCAAAGCTTGTTGTCATGGCGAGCAGAAAGAAATGGTTTCTTTTGGGTCTGAACCAGTGCCTGGATGAGGTTTTAATCAGAAGCTAAGGGATGACGCCACAATCGCAAAGCAACGGGTTCGTGAAGCGAACTCGTGAAGCGAGGCCACTTGGCGGAGAACTTAATGATGTGGCCGCGGTTCTTAAACACTTCCATTTATTGCCACGACACCACTTGATCTCCGAATGGTTACGACGGAAGAAACTAGCGACAATGGCGTCCTGTTAGAATGTCACATTGAAGACTAGCAAGGACCAAAAATAAACGGTTCCGGTCCACATAAGATCAGATACGTTTCCCCAAATATGGCCCACCAAGCACCATCAAACTCAAAACACTCATATCTCAGATCATATTATTGAAATCCACGAATATAACAAAAACCAAGCTTTGGGAAACTGAAATACAAGTACACGTTTTTCAACCACTAGTCATATTCTGATGATTTTTTTGCTAGTGATGAAAAGAACTGACCTTCCCTTTGTCATATTTCAAGGAAATAAAAGTCCTTTCACAAAGCCTCCCAACAATCAGAATAATACTGTTAGAAGATTAATATCTAAAATAACCATGGGCAATTTTCTCTTTAATAACGCAGGAACAAAACACATCATCAGAGTCAAGATAATGTAAAATAAGCCAGTAAAAGACTAAAAATGAGGGTTGTGGAAGGTCCTTTTGTCCGAACATGTGGCATGAATTTTCTGCATGACTTTGATTGGATTGGTGACTGGCTGGAATAGGAAATATTCGGAGCCAACCATTCGCTAGAAGAACTTGAACAACACAAACCAATTCGGCATGGGATTGCATGTATGAAATTGAGAATAGAAAGTGAAAATGCACAATTTGGAGAAAGCTGAGGTATAAAATATATCACTACCAAACAAGAGCGACTTCCCTAAATTTACATTTCTTAAAAAGTGAAAGCAAGGAAAGAAATGGAGACTCCAGTATATTAAAATGGTAGGAAAATTATTATTAATAGGTTTTTAGTTAACTGACATTGTTTTGTATACATTCATTTAATTGGCTTTAATGTGTATTTAAACCAAATGGAAAAAGGTAGCATATTTGACACTTGAATTTTAAGCATAGTGATTTTTTTACCTGATAAAATTGTGAAAAATTATATTTGAATTTTTTTGCGATACCATTAAAGTTGAAAGAATGTTATTTTGCTGTCAATTATTGAGTGGTTCCGGCTTTAAATGGTGAATAGTTTTTTTTTGTTTTAGGTTGAATTTCTTTTGAAAATGGAGTTTGGTTTCTTCAATTTTACCAAAATGTTCAACCAATCATGATGGAGGACTTTGATTATGGGTTAAAAAAAAAATTGAAAACTTATGACCCTAACACTCTTTAATATAAACATTTCCAAAATGTCACATTCCTGCTCTGATCAATTTCCTTAATTTAATCTTAATTAACCGCCCACAACCAATATGGCCAATCCATCGACCTCAATCTGACTCGAATCATCTGGACGCCACCCTCAAAACGACGACAAGGTCATCAAACGAGGCGCAAACTGTCCGACGGCAGCTTTTTTTTTTAAACAAGCGCTCATTTACAAGAAGCTCGCATCGCGGGCACAATCAACCAAGCCCTCGGGTCGCACGTAAAAAGACGCAAAGAAATCCCAGCGGGTCCACTGTGGAAGCAGTTTGGGGATTGGTTATAAAAAAAGACGCTCCCTGCAGTTGCTACACCGGAGCTTTGTAACCAGGCAAGATAATGAATGTCTCGGAGGGGCACGTGTTCATAAATAAAACAAGCCGCGGTCCAGCCGCTTGGCATTTACTGGGCTTTTTCCCGCAGAATGGCAAATCAATGCTAATGCCACACACGCACACTGAGCAAATAGGCATCGCTCAGTGGCACTTTGACCCGTGCTTGGTGAAAACATGCCCGTGCATCAAAAGAAGCTCATTCAAGGTGCTTTCAAATTCCCAGACCAAATGTACTCTTTGTTATTCGATACCAGGAAGTAAGCATTTGGAGATTGATCGGGTTGTCGCTTGTCGAGTCGGCATGTCGCGAGGCTAAGTTTTGGCGGTCGGTGGGATGATTGTCTAATTTTGCGGTTATTAAACGACCAATGCGAAAAGCTGATCTGAACGAGCCCAAGAACTGTACTGAGTCGATACTCGGTATCGGTATTGGTGCCTGATACGGCTATTTTTGGGAGTATTGGATTTTTCAAAACCGCTAGGTAAACAAGTCCACTGAGCGGGAATACTTCTCTTTAGAACCCAAACATAGTAACAGCGCATTGTGTAATACAATAATTTAGCATATTATATTGATATATTTTTGGTTTGTTTATTTTAACATATAAAAACAGAGCTGTTCTTGAGGATGTAGCAACAGAGCTTACTTTAATACAAAATATACGGTTTGTCATTTAACGGTGAGGTCATTTTTGCATTTAAAAACATGGGCATCGGATCGATATCGGCAAAATCGGAATTTCCCAAACAAGAACCCCCTTTTTGAAGGCCCTTCAATTGGGTTAAATGCTTTTTCTGCTACATTTCCACTCCATTTTCTGTCAACTGGCTAATCCTCATAATCTTTAGCGCCATACTCCACCACCTTAAACTAGTTTAGCTTCACCATTTACCGTGGCCCATTTGCCAAGGGCTTCTAATAGTAGCTCATTTGGACAAATTCGCTAAATTGAATTTTCTCAAAGTACCTCATATCCACTTTGGGGAAAAGTGCTTTAAAGCTAAATATCTGACTTCGTATCCCACATGGGTCCTTGAGACATTTTTGTGCATGAGCGAGTGAGTTTAGGGGTGTCGTGTTGAGAGCAGCAGACATTTTTATCAGGATGATAAAAAAAAGGATTGCAAAGATTGATGGGTTTTCAAGCGAGAGAGTTGCGAGACGAGGGCTCTGAACCACCTGATGCTGGAGACCTAATAAGAATCTATTGGAGTGGAAGAACAGCGACTGAGGGAATGCTGTCAGGAATGAACACTCCGCAACTGAGATTCATCACGAACGGCCGCGGCCTAGACCCGAAGTGACTTCTTTGGCGGCGAGAAAGAAATAAACGACCTGCAAGTGTCAAAGAAAGATAGAAAAGTAGGAGGAATAACAGAAGTCATGTCATGGCTGGCGGGATTCGCCTTACATCATTGATCAGGCGGTTAATCGGTTAATCAGTTAAGAGTTCGTGCGACCTTTAGACTGTTAAAGATGACAATTCGTGTTTGTAAACGTTCAAATCTCAGTTTGGGTTGAGTTTTTTTTTAAGCGGTTTGGGTTTGCGACAGCGCAAAAGGAAAATTTTGTTAGCGAAAAGTTTGTATTGATCACAATTTTGACCTTGGGTAGCACATTTCTACAAGATAACAAACTGCCTCTATTTTTTAACTTACCGTATTTTCACGACTATAAGGCGCACCACATTATAAGGCGCACCACATTATAAGGCGCACCACATTATAAGGCGCACCCTCAATGAATGACACATTTTATTTATTTTGCATATATAAAGCACACTGGATAATGCGCCCATCTATTTTGGGGAAAATTTAAGACTTTTAAGTGCGCCTTATAGTCAAATACGGTAATACAGATAACCATCTTCACTTAGCGTTAAGTTTACGAGCTAGCGGAAAAATATCTATCCTGGAAAAGAAAAAGTTTCGGAAGCCCCGAAGCCAAGTCTAATTGAAATGACACTTCAGTCTCATTAAGAGAAAAGGAAACCGACTTGGTGATGCGTCTCTGACAGAGGACGCCTCGTCTCTTCATTAATGCACAGAGTCGAAAAGCGAAGGGGGAAGGTCAAAGCGACCCCCCCCAAAAAATAAAAAAAATCACAGCGACGTATGAGTTAAGAGCTCGTCAGTCGCAAGGTAATGAGGCTACTTGGAGACAGCGTCCGCCTTCAAGGTTAATGGAACACCTGCCAGTGCCGGGAAGAAAAAGATAACCTGGAAAGGTTTTCCCCGCGTCTGATTTTTTCCTGAGACGCCACTCGACAGAGTGACGGAGTCGGCGGGAGGCGATAAAAGTCTCTTGAGCGAGGTGAAACGCAATCAAAGGGGCTCTTGTCAAAAAATTCCGATTGACTGTTCGAGAGCGCCGAGCCGAGCCGAGCCGGCGGATCGCTTTTTGGCTCCGTTAATCAAGCCCTTTGCCCGATAGACAAATATTGAGATGGGGATCAAACGACCCGGCGCGGCTTCCTGCTTCCTCTCGCCGACTTGACTGAAAGCGGCCCCGGCTGGAAAATTATGCAAATGGGCGTCAGGCTAACCAAGGAGAAGGATGGCGAATTAGCGGGCTGTTTAGTCTCGCAAATGGCGCTAATGCAGATGAAGGGCTGCCGCCGCCTGATTTCATTATCGGGATGGAAAAACGGGAGGCGGCAGATGAAACGGGAGTGGGAGAGAAAGTCCGTGGAGATCAGAAATGAAAATTGCGTGGCGGCGACTAGCATCGTGACCCATCTACGATGAAGAAACATTTTGGGAGGTCTCACAAAAAAACACTCAATCATTTCGGAGTCAAATAACCACCATTTTTGAGGAAGGAGTCTAATACCTTGACGCTAAGATTCGGGTAAATGTTAGGGGAAGACGTCTGGGTTACTGCCCGCAGAATTCTATAGTTTTTTTGTGAAGTACTCGAACACACTTAATCAGAAATGAAAATTACGTGGTGGTGACTAGCTTCATGACCGATCTACGATGAAGAAACATTTTGGAAGGTCTTGGTTTGGTCTCAGAAGAAACCTGTCAATCATTTCGGAGTCAAATAACCACCATTTTTGAGGAAGAAGTCTACTACCTTGACGCTAAATTTCAGGTAAATGTTAGGGAAAGATGTCTGGGTTACCGCCCTCAGAATTCTATAGTTTTTGTAAAGTACTTGAACACATTTAAGCCGAAGAGTAGAGTAGAAAGAAGCCAAAGGAAAAAAGTAAAGATCTGGCTGGGTCGTGTTTGGGCCCTATCAAGTCGAAATATCAAATTAGCGAAATGAACTCGACGAGACGAGGCGGCGAATGGCGAATGAAAGGAAAGAAGGGGGTGAGCGTTTCAATAATCAATAGAGCGTGAAGTCAAAGGAGGGAGGGAGGAGATCACCGTTCGTTAGTCATAGCGGCGCTCAGGATGGAGCAGAAAGATTGTCAGCAGCTCGTAATCAGATGAGCAACGCTGCTCGTTAAATTTCGGAAGAAGCACGCCGACTATTGTCCTCCGTCGGAGCTTAATCGGCGAATCTCTTGGTTCTCGCAAGACGAGACTGGCACGACGTGGAGGGGCTTTCCGGTGGATGCCGAAGGCTGGTGTACAAATTACAGTTTAGCGTAAACAGTAGGAGTGCGGCTTTATTAAAGCAGAGTCCCCACGATTAACTCCGTTTATCATCCGTGTCGCAATGGGAAAATGTTTACGAGATTTTGGCGCCAGGCAGCGAAGGTCCTCGGTAAATACCGCCAGGCGGTAAAAAGGTGTTTTCAAAGATTTCCCAAGCCCTAAAAATGGAGGTTTAGTAGACGTTTGTGGGCCTTCCTGAGAAACGGGATATAAACTCATCTGTTTTCATTGGTCGTTTCGAGGAGTAGATATTTTAAAGTCCCGCTATCGCCTCGGGGGATTCTTTACGGAATTCAATAGATTGGATTTCTCTAGTCTTTTTAAACGGGGATTCTGCTTCTGGCTGTCATCGGCTCCTCTTAGGACCTACTTTCAATTTCGTATTCCGATTCGTCACACGATAAAGGCAACAAGTCTCAACGACTGTTTTCCATTGAATCATTGACAGCATTCTATCATGAATTAGTGTAAATTTTTAAACTCGTAAGACCTTAAGCCGAGTTAATTCGGCAACTCAACATAAACAATTCAGAGAGCTTTCTATATATACATGGTCGTTTTTTTAAGAAAAAAGCCTTACTATACATGGTCATTTTTTAAGAAAAGAGCCTTACTATACATGGTCGTTTTTTTAAGAAAAGAGCCTTACTATACATGGTCATTTTTGCAAAAAAAAGCCTTACTATACATGGTCGTTTTTTTAAAGAAAAAAAGCCTTACTATACCATGTCGTTTTTTAAAGAAAAAAAGCCTTACTATATATACGATCCTTTTTTAAAGAAAAAAAGCCTTACTATATATACTATCGTTTTTTAAAGAAAAAAGCCTTACTATATATACTATAGTTTTTTTAAAGAAAAGCCTTACTATATATACTGTAGTTTTTTAAAGAAAAAAAGCCTTACTATATGTACTGTAGTTTTAAGAAAAAAAGCCTTACTATACTATGTAGTTTTTTAAAGAAAAAAAGCCTTACTATACAATGTAGTTTTTTAAAGAAAAAAAGCCTTACTATACAATGTAGTTTTTTAAAGAAAAAAAGCCTTACTTACTATGTTGTTTTTTAAGAAAAAAAAGCCTAACTATACTATGTCTTTTTTTTTAAAGCCTTACTATACTATGTCGTTTTTTTAAGAAAAAACGTTCAGCGTTCCGGCACGGACAAGGACAGCAGACTTTAGAGACCAAACTGAAGGCGGTATTGCTTCCTGAGCGGCTCTCGGTGCGACATCCAAGACCCACAAAAAAAAAAAATCAATTCTTTCTTTGCGAGGGGCCCATTAAAAGGCGCCGAGAAGACGTGGAGCACTTGTTCAAGACGCACCATTACAGCCAATGTATTATGTATTCCGTTCCATGGACGTCCAGCATGCTCCATTACACTCAACGGACAAACATCCATTTTGTGCCGACGATAACTACAAATTACAGTCCAACAACAAATTAGAAAGAAATATTCTCTCACCAGACTGAATAGAGGACCACAACAAAGGTTAATATCATCACCTCTCCATAATAACAGGCAAACATGGCCGCAGCTATAAAAAAACAAACAGAAAAATATGTTTCTACCACATAAATACTAAGCCAAATTGTATTTTCTGCTCTAAGGCACATGGAACATTTGAGCAATCTGCTTCATAAAAGCCATTTTTTCCCTCATAATGTTTTGATGTTACTGATTTTCCGTACTAAAACTGAAATATTCATGCCTGAATTATTTCGCAACTAAATCGCTTTCGGAAAGGGACCTGTAAAAAGTTGAAAAATTCCATCCGACGGGTTCCGTTTGCAGTTTGGGTTCAGAGTTTGGCGCTGCTATTTTTATTCCTCTCTGGGCATTGGCACAATAAAAATTTCAGTGTTTTTTTTAGGGTTGCGCTAGTAACCACACACATACAGTACGATAAACACTAAGTGCGGAAGGTTCTTTTAGAAAGCTGTTCTCGGTGGGTCTACTGCTGTCAGTACCACGGCCCAGAACTCTCAGTCAGGTCAGACCGACTGGGGAAATGGAGGTCTTGCCGCCGGTGCACTCTCGCAAATCCACTCTAAGTATTTAAACAAGCCAACACAGTGTAGAATCCTCAAAAATGCAATTAGACAACAAACTACTACCATGATTTCTAAGAGAGACCTTATCTTAGAGCCCAATCTTATTGGTCCACAGCCATTGATGACAATCCAATATGTAATAATAATATAAAGCAAATAACTTAAACTTAAGAGCACCTTTCAATTAGCCGAGGGTCAAAAAACCTGATAGCATGTTGAAACAAATGTCGAAAAAGTATGTGGAATTTTTTTCAGTAGGGTAAATATAGCTAAACTTTTTGGAATATTCGTATACTTTTGGATTATTTGGTTGATCGAAGCCCTGAATAAAGTCGTATATTTCAGGCAGTTTTATTAATGGTACATCCTAAAAATATAGTGTACATGGATTTATTTTAAACAAACATATAGCAAGAACTGAAAATAACTTTTTTTTAAAGTAACCCTTTGTAAAATTCCACTTTAAATTTGTTGTTATAGCGTTTATCATTTTATCAAACAAAGTCAAAATCTCGTGTTCATTTTAAATAAACTTTTTTGTTGACGAACTAATTCACGAAAACTGGAATCTGACAGATATTTTATACGCCTCGAGTGAACATTTTTTCAAGAAACCCTTTGTAAAATACCACTTTAAATTTAGTTTATCATTTCACCAAACAAAGTCAAAATCTCGTATTCATTTTAAATGTACTTTTTGTTAACGAACTACTTCACGAAAACTGAAATCTTACAGAGATAGATATTTTATACGCCTTGAGTGAACATTTTTTCAAGAAACCCTTTGTAAAATTCCACTTTAAATTTAGTTATCATTTCATCCAACAAAGTCAAAATCTCGTGTTCATTTTAACTGTACTTTTTTATTGACGAACTACTTCACGAAAACTGCAATCTTAGCGATAAAGATATTTTCCACGCCTTGAGTGAACATTTTTTTCAAGCAAAAAAAATGAGACTGAATTCATTCTTCAAGAGAAGCAATCCATTGGAATATGAAAAATCTGACTTTCCACACCAGAAAGTCTATGACTTTTTAAAGGCGCCTGGCTTCCAGTCTACTTGATTTTCCTTTTCAAAAAGGTCCTTGCGAGCGAGCAGTTGTTTCTTTTTCTCTTTTGTGCTGGATGCATTTTGCATGAAGTGGATCAAAAGAACCAGACCCTCATCTGATCAGCCTTTAAAGTCTTGGCGGAGTTCAAAGTCTCTTCCCACCCTTGCACTCTGTTCCCATTCCTGCTAGCCTCCTAAAGTGAACCACCACAGGGTGAACTCTCCCTATAAAACTGTCAGCATTTGAGCTCATGGAAAGAAAAATAAATAAATAAATAAACACCTTGAGGGTGCCAAGCTCAGAGAGCAAAATAAATAAAAAGCAAAAGTCTTTCAAGAGCACCTTTCTACTCGGTTGTGCCTTTTGCTGAGCTTTTCCACTTGCAACTTTTAAAGTCGGCTGCTGAGGTTTGCATCCTTTTGTTTCTGCATAATCGATAAACACAAATGGGGGGAAAAGACAGCAAAAAGAAAAAAAAAAACAATGCCCAAGGTATTTTTTTTGGTGTGTAAAAGTCAGAATGAGGAATGCTAAAAGCTAGGTAGAAAATTGAAAGATATTTTTCTGGTGTAGAGGAGTCAAACTGAAGTTTAAAACATATTCCTTGATAAAAATGAACACTTTTGGCAATGTTGACTTTCTATAAATATCTACACGATTTTTGCAGAAAAAAACACCTTTATGAGGAAAGCTATCCACGAATGAAGACTTTTTCCTTCCACGAAAATATGACCATATTTTCCAGGTTAGTCTAACAATAATTCAACGTCATATTTGAAAGAAACTGATTTTTTAATACACTCAATGACTTTTAGCTGGCAACACTATTTTCTATCAAAACACCTTTATGAGGAAGGCTGTCCACGAATCAAGACTTTTTTCTTACGCGAAAATATGACCATATTTTCCAGGTTAGTCTAACAATAATTCAACGTCATATTTAAAAGAAACTGTTTTTTAATACCCTCAATTATGACTTTTAGCTGGCAACACTGTCTATTTTCTATCAAAACACACCTTTATGAGGAAAGCTATCCACGAATCAAGACTTACCTTCCACAAAAATATGACCATATTTTCCAGGTTAGTCTAACAATAATTCAACATCATATTTGAAAGAAACTGATTTTTTAATACACTCAATGACTTTTAGCTGGCAGCACACTATTTTCTATCAAAACACACCTTTATGAGGAAAGCTATCCACGAATCAAGACGTTTTCCTTCCACAAAAATATGACCATATTTTCCAGGTTAATCTAACAATACTTCAACGTCATATCTGAAAGAAATTGTTTTTTAATACACTCAATTATGAGTTTTAGCTGGCAACAGTGTGTATTTTCTATCAAAACACACCTTTATGAGGAAAGCTATCCACGAATCAAGACAGGAAAATATGACCATATTTTCCAGGTCAGTCCAACAATAATTCAATGTCATATTTGAAAGAAACAGTTTTTTTAATACACTCAATTATGACTTTTACCTAGCAGCACCGTGTATTTTCTATCATTATATTTTAATTGACCTAAAACCGAATTTTTCCTCAAACCCATCTTTATTTTCATACAAAATTTGAATTTCTTGCAGCTCTCTTATCGTAAAATTCAACCCCTTTGCAACATCCAATTGACAACATTCCCACACACAAACAACAATACACACTCCCACTACACTACATGTATGTATATGTATAAAGCGTTCCTTATCCAAGTGCAAATATGCTCTCTTTCATTTTATGCTTACTTGTGTTTGCACATGGCCTTGTTTATTTATGCTGCTGTTGTGTGCACACGTACTGTACAGTTTACGGTGTGTGTCTCCGTTAGCGTGTGTGCATGTGTGCATGTGTGAGGTTAGTTGGAGTGCAGAGAGAGAGCGAGAAGTGTGTCATCACTCTTCTGGTCCCTCATGACTGTTGTTTGCAGCCAAGTGAAACACCATCACGGCCATAACGGACACACTGCACACTACCCACGCAAACACACACAGATACTACACTCCCACCACACACACACGCGCAGTTGGACGCAGTCACACGCGCAAGCTTTTGATGGCAACGTTTCACACATGCCAGAGCGTAGTCACAAAATTGACTCGTGGGGGGGTTCCCTTGTGTTTTGTCCAAGCGCAAGTGTCGCCGCAAACATGCAAACACACACCTTTGTATTTTTAAAATAAGAAAAATAAATAAAAATACTATTGTATAACATTTTGCGATAATAAGAGCACAAATAGCATTATCAATAGTGATGCTAGTGACCCCCAAGAATGTGTTATAGCAAAGTCTTTGATAGTTTTGGTTGTAATTCTAGTCATTGTAATAGTCATGATCATTACGATACAGTCAGCCAGTTTGCTTGTAGTTCTAATACGGCCATAGCTATTGGAAAGTTGTTTAGAGTGCAGACTGACAAAGGCTTATAATGTTGTAAACAAAAATAATGTAAAAAGAAATTTACGAAAATGAACGTGACTTTCTAAAACAAGCATGTAGAAAAATGTTAGCAAACTTAATGTGGGAAAGGAGCTAGCAGGCCTGCTGATGAGTACGCTAATAAGCTGAAGGTGAGCGGCTTAAACATTTAATTTTGGCAGACACATTTATTCTTGAGGCGTAATCAGTCAAAAAAAATTACAAACATTACTTGACATTTTCCAAGACTCCTAAACCTGTCTGCAGGGTAAACATCGCCGCTAACTTGCAGCCGTCGCATGTACGCAATGTCGTTTATAGAATGAATAAAGCGTTCCTGCAAAAAAAATCCAAACAAAAACTTTCCCTATCTACCTGATACTCTAAGCTTTAAGCTTCTTGTCATTTCGCGCCTGGCTTTCCTTGGCTGTCTCTTCCCGAGTCTGTATTTTCTTATCTTTTTCACTATTTATGGTTGACATCATGCGCCATGACATCGTCAGTGCGATGGGAGCATATTGAGGAAATCTAATCAACATAACTGCTACTCATCCAAATAGACAGAGCAGCCATTTACAAGCCCTTCTGCTGTTCATTACCGACTATCGAGTTAGCCATTGTAGCCGAGCCTCTGCCAAATCCATTTAAAACCCTGACTTAAACCCAACCATGCTCCGAAACGGTCAATTTTCCATTTTTCTAGTCCATCATGCAAATGAAAACACACGCACTTCTTACCCGTTACGACCGATCCCGCAGTGGCCGTCGCTAGCAGATTATGTTCGCTTTATTGTGGAAATCTCCCCATAAAATGTTGGTTAGCAGAGTTTATTGGAATTAATCAAGCGTAGTACAGAGGTGCCTGTTAAACGCTGACAGCGACGATAACAATGACGTTCGAGTGGAGCGGAGAAATATGAAAGAACTTCTGAGGCGCAAGGAAAAATGCTATTAGGATGCAAGAGTGTGAGGACGCTGGAGGCTATTCTAATGTTCACCGTGCCTGGCTTCAAAGTCTAATGTGAAAGCATAACTGTCTTGAAATGTAATTTGAAACCATCATTTAGTCCTGAATCTGAACCACTGGCTGGAGAACCCTTTTGTGGAAGGATGAGTTGATATCTTACACTGTACTTAAACTGTAGCTAGCGGGATAGGACTATTTTTGGAGACAGTTTGGTCAGAAGATCGGATTCGATTTGAGTTTTTAGTACTTGGCGATTTTTGGGTGATGGAAATCAGAACACTCGGGAAACTGAGTTTGGGTTTGGATGTCTTTACAAATTAATGACAGCAAAAGTACTAATAAATGTTGAGAAAAATTCAAAATAAATCAGTATTGGGATATTCTTTGTTAAAAAAAACAGACCTCCGTTTATCTTAAATTGAAAGTCCCTGGCTTAAAGCACGAATAGAAAATCCCAACTCAAAACCTTAACTCATGCAATAAATTCAAGCGCAAAACTTCCCAGTAGCCATTTTTCATCCTTCTCTAAAGCACTGGACAAAATGACAGAACAATAAAAAGTTGCGACCCCCTTGGAAAAGCCCCGAAGAGAACCCCCGCACAGTAGCGGATTCAATTTGCGAGCCCAAACGCCTTTGCGCCGTCCCCGCGCATTTGCCGTCCAAGTTGCATCGGCGCCACCAAAACCAAAGCGTCTATGACACGGCGGAGATTGCTCTGTCCAAAACGCAATCATCCAGAGGCGGTGCTGCGGCGCTGATGAATTACCACGGCTTAGGAAAAGACAATGACTTGTCAAGCTGGCCGCTGATCGGCTTTGTCCAGAAACCCGAGGGCGCCGTCGTTGCCGCCGACTCGGAACGCTTGGAGAGCAAACGGCGGTGGAGGCGGTTTACGCAACTCCAACCGGTGGCGGCGCTTAGCGATAGCCCGTTCGTGCTGTCGGAACAGAAGCCCTTCGTAAAATGACACTTTTGGCTGAATATCCACGATAGCAGAATAAAGAATTAAAAGCAAAATGGATGGAAAAATAATTACTTTCAGTCCTTCTGGTTCTTTTTCTGTTTCCACTTTTCGTCGCACCTGTGTAGAAGTCGCACCTGAGTATAAGTCGCACCTGAGTATAAGTCGCACCCGAGTATAAGTCGCACCTGAGTATAAGTCGCACCAGCCAAGAGGAAAAAAGTATACATATATAAGTTGAACTGGAGTATAAGTCGCATTTTAGAGAGGTTCTTTTTTATTTGATCTGAAACAAAGAATAAACATACTTTTTAGTAAAAATAGTTAAAGCCAGGGACCTGTTAAAGAAGCATTTACAGTTTTTTGAATGACCATATACTTGAAAAAAAAAACAAAGGTCGCAATTGAGTATTTGTCGTAGGCCCGCCCAAAACTAAGAAAAAAAATGTGACTTATAGTCTAGAAAATACGGTAGTCTAACATTTTACTAGTGCCATTTTTGTTCAGTTCTTCTCATTGTATGGTCTATTATTTGTTCTGTTTTTGGGTTAATTGTTGTTCTATTTGTAGCTATGTTAGTGTCCTAGTCTAGATAAAATTTTTGTTGTCTGTATAACTGGTACTAGGTTCTGCTTCCTGTTATTCTTTCAGTTCCTGGTCTAGTTTTAATTCTAGTTGTAGTTCAGATGTTTGAACAAAAAGACTAGAAGCTTTTACTTTTTGAAACATAGAAATTTGACCTTGTCCAAAAAGTTGACATTTTTTAAAGTCACAGAAATGATTACAAATTCATTCAAGGCGATTAAAAAAAACATATTTAAGGGAAAAATAGGCCAATTCAAACATCTGACATCTTGCCAGGTTCTTATGCATTTAATGTTTTTTTTGTTTCATTATCTCTTAAAAAGGATGACATGGTACATCACTTCTCCTCAAAAGAAGCACATAAATAATAAAAAGTTGAAAATAGATTTGCGAGGGAGTTCGTCACGAGGTCACTGGGAATCGTCGGCGCACCAGTCATCTTGATGACTACGAGCAAGGTGGCGTAAGAGGAGCGACATGCCCGCCCGGCGACCTCTCGAACGGAGCTGCGTTAAAGTGCTGACTCGCCGCAGCCCAGTGGAAATGCGCGGCGGTACGAGTCCCTTCCCGCTCATCAAATAATAATGGACCCCGCGCTGCGGTCAGGTTGCCATGGGGGGGGCGGATGCAGAGTTACACGCGGCGAGGTCACCTCACGGTCACTAAACAGCGAGTACCCATCAAGGTTATCTAGAGAACACCAGTGCAGAAGTTTATTAATACCGTATTTCTGGACTAGAAGTCACTGGTTTTTAAAATACTTTGGCTAGGGTTGCAACTTGTACTCCAGTTTGATTCATAAAGTGAAATTATTGACGCATTTTCATATTATTTCTGATGTTTTTTTCTTGTACTGCAGTGCGACTTACGTATAGTCCGAAAAATGCAATAATGTTCATCATGTGTATGCAGATATTTGGATACTGCTAACCTCTGATTTTGGACATAATTCGGAATCGCTCCCTTCTAAAGACGTTCTAACATACCTCCAGGCTGGCTTAATTAGCTTAATTCCAGATAAATGTCCTTGTGTCTGGAAGGTCAATGGGAGATTGTCTAATTTCTTGTATCTATTTCTGTACAACCCAAAAAAAGGTACATCCTTCTCCAGACTGAGTTAAAAGGGACTGTTACTAAATTTTCTTTTTATCAGTCTGTAAAAGAATGTGTTATAGACAAGTCTTTGACAGCAAGGTACCATGGGACCTTTTCGGAGTACCGGTACAAACTAGCTTTCTAGCAAAAGCATACAGTTTCAGGGTGTAGTTTTGGTTCTGATTCTAGTCATTGTAATAGTCAGGATCATTACGATACAGTCCAACAGTTTTGTAGTTCTAATATGGCCATAGCTATTGGAAAAATCTGATTCTATTTACCTGCTTTGTTCTGGTTCAACTTGTTCTGCTTCTATTTCAATTTTCTAACCAATTTATGGAATTACAGTATATTTCTATCTCGGGTGATCATTTTTGACTAGGTAGTACTTGCGGTTATACCTCTGTGTCTTCCTGCTTCCTAGTTTTATACCCGCTTCTTGTATCTGTCCTGTATCTTATTATGTTACTCCATCTGATTGCCGTGCTGCCTTTGTTCTCCTTCCACGTTTGCCTTGGAAGGCAGGCTGACAAGGTTTATTTTTATGCGGCGCGTGGGTGGGAAAAGACCTTTCCCCTAACTAAAAAATATCATGAGGTGAACATTGGGCAAGACGCTACACATACGAACTTAGGTGTTGAGACGGTTCCCCTAAAATGAGAGGGCCGCCAGCCATATCAGTGGTGTGACGAATGACTTTAAAATGCACTAACGATTCAGAAAATGTTAAATGTTCTCATTAGCTGCTTGAGAGGTCAGTTGTGCAAGCCTGCGCACACAGACACACATTGCTTTAGCACCTAAGACCCAAACACTTTCTTTTCTTGGCTTCTGATTCTAGTGCTAGCTTTAGTCTATATCTAGCTCGCTGTAGGTTTCTAGTTATCGGGAGTGTTAGAGTCACATGAAAATATATTTTTATAATAGACATGTTTAGAGTTCTGAGTCTTTTAATCAAAGGTAAGATTCTGGTCTTGGTAGATTTAAGGTGGAGTTCAATTTATGGATTGCGTTACGGACCTAAGGGTTTGTTTTCTTACTGGTTATTAGCAGAGTGCTGGTTTAGTATCAGGTGGTCCTTGGAAAGTCATGATAATTTGGTTAGGTATCCATTCATAATCATGGTCAGTGTTCTGGTTAATTTAAAGTATAGTTCAAATCTGAGCACAGGTTTTAGTTCTGATTGTTAAGTGACGATTTCTAGTCAAAGTCCTAATGATTTGGTTAGACTCTAATTTTGTTTGGAGTACAGGTTTCTGGTCAGAACCCCCTTGGCCATAATATTAGCGTTCAAGACGAAGACATAGGGAAAATCCTTTAAAATGCCAGCCCTGACATCTGAGCCGTTGTACACTCACGCTCATCTGAACAAAAGCAGCACCGGATCCGAAACCACAGTTTGGAATGAGAAAAATCAGCCTTCCGGTTAATAGGAATGGCTTTACTTTAGATATGTCACTTCTCCAAAGTCTGAGTGAATTGAGATGCTAACACAGAGGCTCTTTTTGGTGGATGGTTTCTAACAAGCAGCGCAAAGGGGCAAAAAAAAAGCTCAGGGCTCGGGGGGTAGGCAGGTTCAGGGCCCGGGGCCATCCATCTCTGCTTTCAAGAGAGTTGACAAGGTCACGGTCTCCTGGGCGAGAGCCCTTGGGCCGTAACCACGGACACCCAGACAAACTAAGAGCTGTCACTCAGGCAGACACGGTCACACAATACGGCAACGGGGGATAGCTAGACACCTGCTGTGTGTGTGTGGGTGGGTGGGTGTGTATGTATGTGTGTGTGTGTGTGTGTACCTTGGGAGATATCAACAGACATTCAGAGGACACTTGAAACACTGACTGCTGACAGTAAAGAAATATCTTCATTCCAAGAGGACAGAAAATAAGACAATTTGTTTCATACGTGGCTTTTCGCAGGGTTTTACGAACGCGGTATAATAATACAATAGGCACTTACAGACTAAAGCATTAGGTACACTTGGGTCCTGACTGTTAGATTTTTGCCGGTGATTACGACTAGTTGGAGTTCAAGTTGTGGTCGTTAAACTAGTTCGGTATGTTCATTTAGTTTGGAATTATGATTTGGGTCTTGTCCTTGTTTTAGTGCAAATTCGAATTATGGTTCTGGTGATTTTTACTTTGTTTAAGCTCAAGTACATTTGTTGACATAGCATGCATAAATTTATTCTTTAAGAAGAAAAGCAAAGTTATGTTGAGGTCGATCTTTGACCAATTCAATTCCCCTACGAAGTTATTGCCGGAAAGCAAAATCCTTCATAAACTTTAGATCATACAGAAAACAGGTCCAAGTTCAGCACAAAAATCAAATTTTCCCGTCTTTTTCTTTGTCTATATGTTATTATCCAAAGGCAATTATAGATTTTTTAAGCAAGACATGACCGCTCATTGGATTTACTTACTGTGATTTTACTTACAACTTTTGCATAACAAAAACGCCAACATAGTCTACAAAACTTGCCATGTTGCTCAATAGTTTGCAGTGGTACAAAAACAAATAAGTCTACCTTGCTTAAAAAAAATACGGTTATGCCTCTCAAGACTTACGTATCGCTATCGAAGTAGCTTTTTATTAGCGCTGATTAGACATTTGGGGGGCATTTTCAGAGCGTATCAATTCTATGCAAGGTCCCAATTCCGACGAGGTATACGCTTTGACTTACGTTTTAGTTTGGTGTTGTGCCATAATATTTTCAACAAATCTAAAATATAACAGCTGTAAATTGTGGGGAATACGCCTACTCATTCGCTGGAGGAATTCATGTAAATCACCATACATATGCAATTCAGCATTGGCCTATTTTGCAATTGAAAGATTTTCTGGTCAATTAAAATCTTTTCAAGTAGATGAAGCCATAACCCTAAAAAATTGCCAAATCCCAGGAAAAAAACAACCACCTTCAAAGCAAAAACGTCTGACTAACTTAGCCTTCCAGAGCATATCTTCATTGATTTCTACGCATCGTCATGACCAACAAGCACACTCAATTTAACCATCGTCTAAGCGTGACATTGTTTCCATCCGAGGCCCAGCGGAGCAACGGTTCCTGCGCAAGAAACGGGGTGTGAGGTCAATAAACCTCAAGCTGAGGGAGCCAATCTCCATACGAAGGCGAGCCGACTACATTCAAGAAAACTATTACTCTACACGTGCTAAAAAAAATGGCCAATGTTATTGCAAAAACCAGAAAGCGCCTATGTTAATACACACTCGCCCCGTTAACACAATTTCATCTCGGGGTCGCAGACACCATCAAGCTTCGACACGGCAACCATCCGACAAGCTTGAGAGACCCGGTCCGAAACGGGGCGTCGACATCACCGTGTAGCTGTAGCACTGCCACACGCGACATCCATTTAATATCATTGCAAATCCTCCGCGTCAAGCTGTCCGTCTTTCGAATGAAATGTCAGCGCGGTGTCACCGAGTAATAGCTCGGCGGCGTGGGGTAACACGGGTCACCGCAAAAGTGGAAAAAATAGCGTGAAAGCACACTCCTCACGCGTGTAAATAATGATATACAGGTGTATTTTTTTTTCGCCCGGGCCTCGCGGGGAGATAACATCGAGTTGCGAGGAGAAGACGCCGCCGCCGCCGTATTTATTATTTTATTTTTCGCAGCTGTCTGGAGTCGAGCAGGGCAAATGTATTTTTACTCAAATGCCAGTCACGCATTGGATTGACTGCTGTAAACACATTATAGAGGGCTTTGTGCGTGCAATATGAACTATTAACACTATGAATAAATATAATAACACTTCTCATTTGGCTGTTTTGGAAAATGTCAAGATTTTAGACTTCACAATGCCGGGTGATGATGTTTCATTTGAAACGTAAATCGCTGCCAGGCGCTTTCGAGATTTTTCAAGACGTACGTACATAAGAGGCTTATTATTACCAAAAATATGGAATCTGACAAAATAAATATACAGTTAGGCGCATTAGATGGATGGTCTTATCCAAACCCACACTTTTGAAGGCACCTGGCTAAGTTCTACTAAGATAATAATCCGCAAACTTTCAATTAAACTGACAATATCAACTTGACAAAACATGTTGGAAAGTAAAAATAACAAATCGAAAAAAATGTTGCATCACCGCCATCAGCTAGCAATTGCGCCTCAATGCTTTAAAAAATTCATTCTTACAATCACATGGTTGCAGCCACTTCCTAACCTCGCCATTGTAGCATCAAAAAGCGACAGAGCGAGGAAAAAAAAAATGGGAAAAAAGCGAATCCGCAGCTCATTGTTGAAGCCACGTCACTCGTCTGGGGAGCACTGCTGCTCGCCAACGTTTCCCACATTCTCCGATTCTAACGCCAAGGTCGTTTTCCTCCAGCGATCTGTAGCTCTTAATCAGCCACATCTCTCTCTCTCGAGGCCCCCGAGCGAGCTAGCGGAGGACGCTAACGAAACCCCGCAAGTCTACGCTGGGGGAAAATATATGCGTTGCTGCCCGGCTCTATAGGCTTTGAAAGTCTTGTTTGGTTTTTGATCTTCTTTGTTGTTCAGGAACCGTCTCTAACGACCAATCCGTTTGTTTTGCTACTCGGAAGTAGTGCGAACACTTGCACACTTAGTTTTGGTGGCTAATCTCATTTGAGAAAAAAGGAATTCGACAAATTGATTGTCATGTAACAGCTGTTTCGGTGCTAAAATCACCAAAATTAGTTCACCAAAAAAGGTCACCTATATAAAGTGTGTGGCTCCAGTTTTTTTTAACTAGGTCTACAATGACTTGTGTGTCTTGTGTGTCTTGCTACTTGCAACCAAAAAAAATCCCGAATACGGGAAGAAATAAAGTTCTAACCTAACCTAACCAAAAAGGTCACCTATATAAAGTGTGTGTGGCTCCAGTTTTTTTTAACTAGGTCTACAATGTCTTGTGTGTCTTGCTACTGCAACCAAGAAATTTCCCGAATACGGGATGAAATAAAGTTCTAACCCAACCAAAAATGTCACCAATATAAAAACCCAAAACGTACACTTCATTCAATTGAAATATTTGATCAAGTTTGATTTTTTCATAGCAGCTAGCCAAAAAAGGTAGCATATACAGTCTCTAAATTGCTTTAGTAAGTATTCTAGCCTATCTTGCGATTGATTGATGACTTGATTAAGAGCTAGGTCTCCAGTCCCTGCGCCCGCATAGCATCCACAAACACCGGATTTCTCTCTTTTTCACTGCCACTGTTTGTGCTAGCAAAGTCAGACATCTTATATTGATTGCTTTGTTTCCAGTGCAGCGATACATAATTCATCATCCGAGTGTGTGTATTTATGGGTGTATTTGTGTGTGTACAAATAGCGAAAGGGGTAAATAATCAATCAAAGTCAACGCCTCCCCTTCACACAATTACCAGAAGTGTTGCAGTAAAAGACTGTCGCTTCTTTAGGCCCCGCCCTTGCAGGATTATTAGATAAGGCGGTGGTACCTTCACATACCGGTTGCGAGGAACCAGTTGCGTGATTGAATTTGAGCGACGCGCTCCAGATTGTTTTGGTTCGATAGAAAAAAACGAAAATGCTGGTGAGTCAGGGTGTCTGAAGTAGACTTAAAAGACAAATTAACCTCATTGGTCGATGGACGTCTAAGTCCATTAAAAGAAAAGCGGGAGTTCAAAAGTTGAAATTGGGTCGGGGAAAAAGGGGGCAGGCCGAGGTCCCCGTAGTCCAGCCGTGGCAGTTCCCGCCTCGGACTCGATCGCGGATCCGCGGATGGTTTCGGTTATGAGCTCCGGCGAGTGCAAACGGCGCGTCGTCGGTGATTCGCAGACATTGATTAATCTCATCGGGGACCGAGCTGGACACAGCAGTAATAAACTGCAAATTGTCTAGCGGAGCTCCCATCAAATCAGCGCCATGGGCGAGCCGGGCCGCCGTTGACGCCGCCTCCGAGAACGGGCAGCGCTATTCTGAGCTTTAATGCGATGGAGGTAATTAAGTACGTGCTAAACAAACTCGTTTGAGCGGAATGCCTAATAAGTAATAAACAAGCAAGACTTCCTGTTCCTGCGCTTCTTTGTCCCCTGATAGGCGTACTCCGTAGAAAAACACGCCCACGCTGGGAGAGAAACCTTCAGCGGCGGCCAAGAAACATAAAACCCAAAATATTCTCCCTGTTGAAATGAGAGCCAAAATGGAGTTCACGTTTTACGGCGAGATCCGACAAGACAAAAAACTCGAAAGATCTTACAATTGGGACTCTGTGTTTCCCATCGGTTAGACGGACAAAAAAAATCTGGACAAAATTCACTGATTGGCTACAGCAAGCGATCAATAGCAGCCCTGCGGATTATGAGTTAATAGAAAACTGCCTGGAAAAGGACGGACAACACCTTGTTCAATTTATTGAACATGATTCTTTCTGCTCGTGTGCTTTTTCAATTTATTAAATAAATAAATAACATTTTTCGGTGCGTAAAAGTGCCGAAAAAGGTATGCAAAAGCCACTACTACACAAACAAGTCCACCAGACATTTTATCAATAATGCTACTATTTTAGCCAAGTAGATTTGAGCATCCCAGATTGGCTGTCCTACCTCGTGATGTCATTAATACCCAAACTTTTAATGCACATGTGTATGTGTGGAGCTATAACCCACATTAAAATTGGCTAATTTGGGGGTATTTTCTCCATTACCAGGTCTTGGAAATTTACTATTTGCACACTAGGAGGATGATAGAGTGGTTAGTGCGTCAGGCTCACAGTTCTGAGGTCGAGGGCTCGATCCCTGGTGGGTTCTGAGCTTCCTTCCATGTTCTCACCGTGCCTCCGTGGCTTTTCTCTGGGTATACTTCCAAATCTAAAAAACATGTATGCTAGATTTATTGAGCACTCCAAATTGCCATAGGCATGAGTCAGCTCATGTTGCCCTGTGATTGGCTAGCAACCCATTTAGGGTGTGCCCTGCCTACTGCCCATGGTTGGTTGGGCTAGGCTCCAGCACCCCCTTGGCTCTTGTGAGGAAAAGTGGCTGGGATAATGAATGAATAAAAAGCATGCATGTTCTCCATTCAAACCTGAAACAGCCAATCATGTATTACAAGCTCATTTAAAACAGCTTTTGGTGGTCAAATTCTACAAAAAAATGTCAACTATTGAGATAATTGCGGCTTCCTTTGACGTAAACAAACGTTCTTGTTAAAAAAATTGGCGATGGCGAGTACGGCGTATTCCTCAAAATGAAAGATAGCAATTTGAAGAGGCGCTAATAAGTGAAGATATTGCATCGCTGTACAGTTTAAGAACATCCAAATGTCACTAATGGAAGAGAGTGCACCCATGAAATATTAAACAGGCGGAGAGAATCTAATCCCAGTCTCAATTGAATAAATGAGAAAATATATTAGATTCATTTATTCAGTGACTCATTTGTGCGAAAACCAGGCCGTGCTTGCCTTGCACACTCCACAAATATGATACGATTAAACGCCAACAGAGTAGAACAATTTAAAAAAAAAAGGATCTTCAAAAAGGTTAAAAAAAATAAAAAATAAAACACCAGACTAATTAGAGTCTCCTCAAAAGGACGTGCCAACGCTCAACAGGAGCGATGACTCGTGGGTCACGGAAAATTCCACCAAGGGGAAAAAAACGTATTTTTCAAGAGTACAAATGTCAAGACTAATGGCAGGAATTCAACATTTAAAAATAAATGCTCTGACACAATGACTTGTCGAGGTGGCTTTAGCCGAAATCGTTTTTCTTTTGAAAAACGGACAAACAAATGGAAATCGTACCGCCTTGATAAGGAAAAAAAATAGTCAAGAAATGCATTTGCTATGAAATGACAGATATTTACATGATGTGCTTATACACTAATGTATGCGCAGACGGATATTAGCCTTAGGTGGATATTTAAATTGACAAATATTTGCAATATGGTTTCAGTATATGGGAAAGGGGGACGTATCTTTTGCGCGATGTGTGTATGGTAATGCTTATTTCGATTAGAAAATGGGAGCCATTAGCAAAAGTCATTTAGGGGATGTTTTCTAATTGATTTATGAATAAAGTCCCACCTCAGAAACTTTCACGTCACGAAGTTGTTGGACGATGCTTTTCTAAGCGCCCATTTTAAGAAGCTTTTGATCAATTAAATGCAATTCTTTGGCCCCCAAAAAAAACGATTACCGTATTTTTGGACTATAAGTCGCATATGTAAATAAATAAAGAAATCCAACAGCTAAAAAAAAAGCATAATACAGAGTACAAGTTGCATTTTGGTAAAGATTTTTTTTATCAGAAATCAAGAACAAAAATACATTAATGTAAAAATAGTAAAATGGAGAACAAGAGATTAAATAGGTATCTGTTAATATAATTTTTCTAGATAACTATAGCCAAAAACTACAACAAAAGAGGTAGAGCTAAAAAATAAAAATTTGAGTATTAGGCAAACTATTAAAACTAAAAATAATTAATAACCATGCGACTTATAGTCTAAAAAATACGGTTCTAAGAGTCCGGGCCTCCTTGGCGGAGGTAATAAAGCCGTCCAAAAGGCGACAGAAGGAGCGTCCTCGTGGTTTTGGCAACGGCACGTGAGCCAGCTTGGCGAGGCGAACGGCGGGGCGGCAGATGGTCCGAGAAAAACGGCCACCGGCCCCGTCCGTCCCAGCTGGGCGGGCCAGTGTGTTTGGCCAGGCGCGAGCACGCCATAAAAGCGCGCATACGCGTGTGGCGGCCCGAGAACAATGTGTTTCGGGCACCTGCGCCCCTTTTTTAAAATTATTTTTGTCCCTTTTTGGCCGTCTAAAGCCGAGCGGCGGGAAGGAAACGCTTCCAAGCGTCAACACGAAAACATCTGAGGGCAACATTGGGGCCAAAATGGAGGCTTTCAGTGAAAATCAAGGCAAGGGCAAATACCCCTGGATCATTCTTTTTGACATGTGCTTGGATAAAAGCGGCAAAGCACATCTGTGCACACTTGTATGTTATTTCATTGCACTATATTTTAATGGTGTGTTCATGATTAGATTAGATTTTATTTCAGGCAATTTGACATGGTTTGGATTTAACATGTTATTTTTGGCCAGCAAATTCAAGATTTACTATTTTGTCTACTGACGTATGGCTTTTTTCAGAATGTATTTTAGGTCATTTTAATACATTTTATGAAGTTGGTTTGTATTTAACATGTTATTTTGTGCATCAAATTATAGATATGTTTTATTATTATTTTGTTTACTGACATGTGGCTTTTTCAAAATGTATTTTAATACATTTGGTTTGTATTCAACATGTTATTTTTGTTACTGTGTGCAGTGAATTATATATATTTTTTATTATTATTTTGTTTACTGATGCGTGGCTTTTTTCAAAATGTATTTTTGGTCATTTTAATACATTTTATTAAGTTGGTTTGTATTCAACATGTTATTTTTGTTACTGTGTGCCGTGAATTATATATCTTTTTTATTATTGTTTTGTTTACAGATGTTTTTTTTCCAAAATGTATTTTATGTCATTTTAAGAAATTTTATTAAGTTGGTTTATATTCCACATCTTATTTTGTGCAGCAAATTATAGATATTTTTTATTACTATTTAGTTTTCTGACATTTGGCTTTTATAAAAATGTATTTTAGGTCACTTTAATACATTTTATGAAGTTGATTTGTATTTAACATGTTATTTTTGTTACTTTGAGCAGCAAATTCTAGCTATTTTTTATTAGCATTTTATTTATTGACGTGTGGCTTTTTACAAAAAGTATTTTACGTCATTTTTGTACATTTTATTAACTACTCACCCTGTACATTTGCACACAATGCGTGACACAAAAACATTTTATATTACAGAAATGGTGAGAAATGGCTTTGATAAATGATTGTTAAACCTGTCATACTATTTAAATATATATATATACACAAATTCACTTTTCTGGGTCCAAAACTAGTGGTTTGAATTTCAAAGCCCAGTTCATAAAGTTTTAATGACAGCAGTGGCGCTGGGAACAAATTCACTTTTCATTATTTCCTTTGGGAAATAACGGATGTAAAGGTCTACCTAATTGACGCGTCGGCCATGTTATTTGGACCCCCAATTTCCAGGCAATCCATCAAAGTTGCGGCGCGCAAAGTCAGCGCTTCTAAACTCGGTGACGATCCGTCTAACGGCGACGTGGGCGCAATTTCAGACTTTAGCGAATCAAAACAAGCTTCCAAAAACAACCACAGGTTTTTTTTATTCAAGTTGGGCCTCCCATCCCCACACAATGTACAGTTTCAATTATCATTGTATTTACAAGCTGTGCACGAGAAGTTTGTTGACAACTTTTAGTATTTTTTTCTTAAAATATATTTTACAATGAATCAGGAAAGTGTAGAACTAAGTATGAAAGTAAATATTTGATATGTTTATAGTATATGAGATGATTGTCATGATCTCATTTATTTTGTGATATGTTCCAATTATTCTTTATATTTTAGTCATGCTATATTTCAAAGGATTTACTTTTTAAACACACTTTGTAATTCACTTATTTGATTATTTTTTCATTTGCAGGTTATGATTATTAATTATTATTAATTATTATTATGGATTTGTGATTAATCTGTGCGATTTACCAAATTACAGCTTCTTATACTATATTCTAATAAAGATAAGATCTTGTTTTTTGATAACAAAAATGTAACAGATGCAGGGAAAAATGAATAAAATAAAAATTAAAAATTGAAATTAAAAAAAATTAAAATTAAAAAAATAAATACAAAATAAAATAACAAATTAAAATAAAATAAAAATAATAAAAAATCGCTTAAGTCATTGTATTACATTTAATCAGACGCTCAACATTAATAGTCAGGTCTGGTAACTTCCTCAAATATTGCTTTTCAATCCAAAAGCAAAGCCACCCGACAATCATCACACAGTGGCGCCTCCTGATTGGCCGCATTCAAGATTACCTATCCTTGACAATGACAGACGCCCAACTTCTGCAAAACTCCAAGTTTCATTGCCACTAACAACCGGTGGGGCTCAAAAGTAGACATTTTGGGCCAAAACGCAATTGGATGAAAGCAAACTTCGCACCCAGGCATTTGCAGTCGGCAGAGCCCGCGGGCCTCGCCGCCGCCTCCGCCGCCCGCGGGCTCGCGGGCCCGCCGACCTACATCCAGGCTGAGCGGGGACGATATTAGCGCGGCAATTAAAGGAGATGACAGCCTTCAAGGCAGGCGGGGACGCCACGCCGTCTTCTCTCTGGTGTAATAGCTATTGATTTTTGGCACGTGCAAAACAACACAGCCCGGAGACAGAAAGGGGAGCGAAAGAAAGGGAGCACGCAGGTGAGCTGGAAGCGGAGGCGTACCCCACGGCGCCGTGCCGTGGCGCTCCCGTTTCGTATGGGAGATGACAAGACTAACTAGAAAAATCAAAAGCCACTTTGGAAAGGGAGGAAAAAACGGGGTTGTAAAAATGGGAAGTCATTATTTCGCTCGTCCTTGTCGGGTTCGCGGGGTGCTGGAGCCTAACCCAGCTGACTGTAGGGCGAAAGACGGACCTCAACCTAGACTCGCGGTCACAATCAAATGGCTAGCGAGTGGGGAATTGATCCTGATTTAGACATGCCAATCGACTCTCCAACTTTCACAAAATTATATTTTGACTCAATGATCATATCACCAATGACAAGTTGAGCCTGTCAGATATTAAACACAAACGGAACTGGAACAATACTCTTAAATATACAGATGTCAAATTAGTTTACAAAATCTTCCAACACAAAGCTCCTCCGTGACCGGACATTTCGTCGACGGACACTTTGTCACCAGACCGTTATAATAAAAGACGGACTTATGTTTTCGTTAAGAGGGGAGAGATTTGTTTCAGTCGAAGAGGAAGATATCGTTTTAATGGCAACTGACACTAATCTCGATTTATTGGCAAAAAGTATGCACTGGTTTTGCGACGGTACGTTCGATAGTGCACCTGACAACCATCAACTCTATACCAGTGCATACTTTTTGCCAATAAATCGAGATTAGTGTCAGTTCCCATTAAAACGATATCTTCCTCTTCGACTAAAACAAATCTCTCCCCTCTTAACGAAACCCTAAGTTCGTCTGTTATTTTAACTGTCTGGTGACGAGGTGTCCGGCAACGAATTGTCCATCGACGAAATGTCCAGTCGACGAACTGTCTGGCGACGAAGTGTCCGTCGGCGAATTGTCCGGGCACCAGCTCCTCCTCCACTGCAAGATTTTGTACCAAAAAAATCACAAGACATCAACAATGGCTGGCTCGAGAGGTGACTGTCCAGTTCCCTTCAAAGAGCGCTAAATTAGCCAAAGCACCTTTTCTGTCTGGACCTCAATACCAATTAACATCCACAAACTCTCGTCTCTGAACCTCTTGGCCAATCATCTTAAACCCTTGGCTATTAGACGAACAAAATTGCGATCACAACGGTGTCTAAAACTTTGTGTATGTGTCATCGTTCATCTCCAACGTACACACGGGACTAAAGATGGAAATTAGCCCTCGGCTATAATCTTAAATATGTTGCTGTCCCTTGACAAATAAATCAAACTCACCATCAGAACACAAAACAACTTGTCATCGTACACCGACTTCAAAAACTGTAGTATGAAACAGGACAAGGAAAGAACAAGGTCAGGAGCATAATTACCTGCTAAGATGACATCACCTCCGACAGCTGAAGAACAAGGTTCTGAAACAAATACCCGCTAAAGACCCTGGACAAGCTCTCGGGATGAAGACACCCGGTATGAAAATCAATACTAGGTCGAAAGCCTTAAATAAGACTGCCGCTGACGTGACGGACACGCGAGATGGGAAAATGATTTTCGGGGATTCGGCGTGTTGGACATGACACCGACTTAGCATCTGACTTGTTCTCTAAATTTGAAGGGAAAATAAAGGCCAAAAAAACAGCAACCGCAAAAGAAATGTCAGGCGTTTCATATTCACGGCGGCGTCTTTCAAAGCGCAAACAAACCGCGCCAAAGGATGGAAAAAAAAGCTTTTCAAAAGACTCGATGGTGTTCAGTAAAGAACCAGCTGGCGCTTCTCCTCTAATGAAGTCGTTATGAATGCGAGAGGCGTTGCGTCGCCTTCTTGATTTGAGTCTGGTGGCTGAAATTGGGCTGCGAGCCACTAAAAAAAAGGATAAAGCTCGTCTTTTAGGGTGGAAAAACGGTGTTTTACGATGTTCTGACGTTACACGACAAACATAAAAAAACATCGGCTTTGTCAATAAGCCACTTAGCGTTTAGCGTTTAGCCCGTCGTGCATAAAAGACAAAACATGCTGTTGTACATCAGTGCTAAAAATATGTTGATCTGCCAGGTTACCCTGATCCGTTAATATCTCCTCCGTTGTCAATTTTTCCAAGCCTCTTTGATGCGCTAAGACGAGGGCTAAGGAGTCGACGAACGAAGACACGCCAATAACAACAACGTACTCTACGCAAATATCGCTCGCTGCTTACAGTTGTGAAGAAAACACTCGAGAAAAACACTTAATGAGCCGGAATAGTTGATCTCTTGGATTTCGCTAAAACGCCATTGAGTAGGCCTCGGGGCTTTGTAGCGCTTTGCATGCTGGGAGCCAGCTACCAACAATCAGAGAAGCCTACATACAGTTCTAGCATACATTACGTACAGTTCATATTAAACCTGCAACCAAAGTATTACAAATATTTTCTAAATAAACTTAGGAGAGCGTTTCTAAAGTACGTACAATTCACATCGATCAAGTTTCGAACAAACACAGCATCGAGTCCTGATTTACGAATTATTATCTGACTAGTATTGTACTATACTGACAAAAAACAGTAAAATAGTTCTGTTAAAAAGGGAAAGACTACATTAAACAAGACAATGTTCCTGGTCTTTTAAACAAGTTTTGACATAACAGAACCCAGGCGACGTCTCACAGGAACCAAAAAACCAGCCAGCTGAGTTAAAGACCGAATTTGTCCCAATAGATATAACTGCTCTAGCGGCGCTGAAAAGTAGTAAACCATCATAAAACCCACGACTAGTGAAGCGCAGGGGTCAGGACGGGACAAGGAGGAAGGAGCTAACGTCACTTTTTCCAAACCCTTCCACTATTTTTTCCCCAAATGGATCCAGCAGTTGTGATCCACGGTAGCCGACTAAAAAGATCCGGTCCAGACATACTTGATTTTCCAGACTACAACTTGTTCTTTTTCCATAGTTTGGCTGGGCCTGTTCTTATTCTTTCTGACCACTGACAGTTAGGCTATTTTTTAGACTATTGTTACCTGAAAAACTATTTTATTAACACTTACCCATTTTCCTAATAATAATAATAAGACATAGGCCCTGTCGTCATTATCAACAACACAAAAACCCTACTTGTCATCACACCCAGAAACTGCGTGTGACGAAATTGGTGGTGCTTCTCCATAAGCTGCGTTTACTCGGCAAAAGACCTAAATAAGTGCAAGCTACGGACTTGTAATTTGGCATTCTGCTGTTATGGATACAGGTCGCTTACCTCTCACTGTCTTTCACTTACCTTACCTTCAGTCAGCTAGTAGGAGGCAGATCACCATCCAAACATCTTTTCATATTACTGCAGAAGGGAATGTGTGTTATGTTACCGCAAGTTTAATGTATATTTGTTCTTAGTTTCTGATCAAATAAAAAAATGCCCTCCCAAGAGTGCAACTTACACTCCAATGCGACTTACACTCCAATGCGACTTACACTCCAATGCGACTTACACTCCAATGCGACTTATACTCCAATGCGACTTATACTCCAGTGTGACTACTTCAGATGCGACTTTTAGTCCAAAAAAATCAAATCCCAACAAAGCAATTTTGTAATACATGCAGTCACTTATCGCTGCTCTTGCGAGACAACCGTCCACGAACCGCGGGCGGGGCGCCTCAAAGCGCCTTCGTAAATCACCCACCATGCCTCGCCCGCTGTAAAAAGTGCCCATTTCCACGCATTATTAGCCCAGGTGGCCTTGGATACGTCGGAACCCCCATTGTGCGTCGGCCTCATACGATTCCACGCCGAACCGCGGCCCCCCTTGCGACTCCCTCCCGCCGCACACCCTCATTTCAGCCGAGGGGGACGATAATGGATGAGGGAAGCTCCGCTGAAGAAAATGTGACCTTCCGCAAACCTCATCATGATAGCACACCTTGCAGTAAGTTCAAGGGTCAGCTCATTACCAGCACCCCAAACCCCCTACGTAGGCCAGATCTACAGTTTTGCTCTGTCAGCAGGTTAGCTTTAGCAAGTTTTTTTTTTTGCTCACTCTGTGAGGCTGCTTTTAATGTATTGCTTACCCTGAGCGGCAAAATCCATTTAGAAATAGTTTTATTTTTAACGCAGTGCCGTCGCAATGAGAAGATTTTTATACATTAGCGAGTGATTAAGACATCATTACATTAATCGTACATTATTCTCATCGATTATAACATTAATCATGGATTAGCGCCTGGTAAATTCGGCCTAAATCGTCAGTATTGTGTAGGTATTAATTTAGAGCGTATAGCAAATCGAGTTAATTGCGTTGGTTAAAAAAGAAACTCCTCTTTAATTTGGGAATTGCGACGAATTGAGAAATAAGATTATTAATGATGAAAATGAATTTTTAGGAGGTACTCATTAGCATTCACTCAAAGTTTGAAAGGTCGTTCTTAAATGAGTCATTAAAAACCAAGAATCCAATTGTGTTCGTTGATTTTAAATTCATGTGGAAAGAAATTTCTAGGAAAATATAAAATAATAATAGTACAAAAATGAAGGTTTTGTCAGGCCAAAAAGTTGCGCAAAGCCGCCTCCCTTGGCTAAGCGTAATTTACTGCGAGACCAAAGAAGGCCACGTCTCCCACGCTGCCCCGCACTCTTTCATCCTCGCCGGGCGCCCGCGTCGCTTCGCCGCCGAGGCTCGCCATCTGTCATTATGCCAGGTAAGCGCGGCGAATGATGCGACCTGACAGCTGCGCCTCGCCGTCTGGGGTCCTCGAATAAACAGCGCGCGGCGGGGTGATCACGAGCGTTACCGTCCGAGGCGTACCGTAAAAGAAAGCGATCGCCTCTGTCATCGTCGCCGCCGACTCGCTTTTAACGTTTTGGTCTCGGCGCCTGTTGTTTTATCTCAATTTGAAGGAACGATTGAACCGTGTGCTCGCTTGATGGTGAACTCTAACGTCTTGGATCGTAAACCGAGGGGAATTCTTCCTACTTTCTTAACGTAGCAGAATGTTTGTGGAGGAATTGCGCAAGCACTGCTCCCAAGTAAATCAGTCTACTCTTAAATACAGTAATCCTCAACCAATCACGGGGGTTCCTCACTACAGATACTTTATCCTAATTCAATTCATTCTATGTAAACAAATTCATCATCTCACAATATACATAAACGCTCATGTATATACACACACATTTATATGTATATACATGTATGTGTATATTTATATATGTATATACGTATATACATGTGTATGTATATATGTATATACATATACACATGTATATGTATATATGTATATATGTATATATGTATATACATATATACACATGTATATGTATATATGTATATACATATGCACGTGTATATATGCATATACATATATACATGTATATATGTATATACATATATACATATATACATATACACATGTATATATGTATATATGTATATATGTATATACATATACACATGTATATATGTATATACATATATACATATACACATGTATATATGTATATACATATATACATATACACATGTATATATGTATATACATATATACATATATACACATGTATATATGTATATACATATATACACATGTATATGTATATATGTATATACATATATACATATACACATGTATATGTATATATGTATATACATATATACATATACACATGTATATGTATATATGTATATACATATATACATATACACATGTATATGTATATATGTATATAGATATACACATGTATATGTATATACGTATATACATATATACATATACACATGTATATGTATATACGTATATACATATATACATATACACATGTATATATGTATATACATATACACATGTATATATGTATATACATATACACATGTATATATGTATATACATATATACATATATACACATGTATATATGTATATACATATATACACATGTATATGTATATATGTATATACATATATACATACACACATGTATATGTGTATATGTATATACATATATACATATACACATGTATATGTATATATGTATATACATATATACATATACACATGTATATGTATATATGTATATACATATATACATATACACATGTATATGTATATATGTATATACATATATACATATACACATGTATATGTATATATGTATATAGATATACACATGTATATGTATATACACGTATATACATATATACATATACACATGTATATGTATATACGTATATACATATATACATATACACATGTATATATGTATATACATATACACATGTATATATGTATATATGTATATACATATATACATATACATATGTATATATGTATATATGTATATACATATATACATATACACATGTATATATGTATATACATTTATACATATACACATGTATATGTATATATGTATATACATATATACATGTGTATATGTATAAGTGTATGTGTATACGTATACATGTATATACACATTCCCTTTTAGGAGGGAATTCATACATATGTATATATGTATATACATGTGTATATGTATAAATGTGTATATGTACGTACACGTACATACATGTACACATGTACACATGTATACATGTATACATGTGTATATGTATAAATGTATATGTGTATATGTATGTACATGTGTACATACATATACACATACGCACACATTTACACAAATACATAAACATATACACGCACACTGATTTAAACGTAATACATGTGCGTGCTCAACAAGTAGAAACATCAGCGCCATTTTTTCCTCACGATACAATTTGACGCATTAAATTATTCATTTATTTTGCTCTTTTTACTCAAATACATATACACCTATACAAATATATACACCATTACTGTTTTAGCACCTGTGAAATGAATGTCTGAAACTCTTCAGCAAAATACCATGTTTTCATGCTCCAATTTTCAGGGAGAGGGAAATATTACTGATACATGCATCTAGTATTGGGAAAAAAAATTATATATCCAAGCACGGGGGAAATTGGAGGACTGTCAACCCAGAAGCAAAAATTGTTCAGGACGGGAACGGTTTGGATGTGCCAGATTCATTTTTTTATTTTAGATTTTAAAAATACATGTTCCTCAATATGTTATTTTGGTAATTTGGCTTTTAGGAGGGAATTCAACTATTCAATTTATCACCACATTGGGGTGTTTGGGAAAAGGGAAAAAAATCACTAGGACAAAATGCAGCAACACAGACTTCCTAATGACCCAACATCACCCCTCCAGCCCGGCGCAAAAGACCCCCAACCCATTTGTCGCCGCGACGTTTGTCGGAAAACAAAAGACACTCATTTCACAGCACGTCAAGCGGAATAAATGGCGCCATCTATCTATGTAATTCCCATCAATGGAGCCCTTTTTTTTTCCACCGAAGCAGAACACGGATATGAATAAATGATCACAGAGCAGCGCAAGATGTTGTGGGAGAAATGGGATGGATTTACTACCCTCTACAAACTGATTTACAACCCTTCAAAATAAAAAAACGGAATTGCAGGAGTTAACTTGACCTTAAAGGTCAGGAACATCGAGTCAAATATAGTTCTCAAACTCCTAGACTTCGAGAAATTTCTTTTTTTAAACAAATTCCCCAAAAAAACATTGTACTTAGCTTTAGCATGGTTAGCACGATCCATTTTTTTCAGTGTCCTACCTTTGAACTTTGGTGGATGACGAGGATGCTCATCCCAGACAAATCACATTTGGCGCATATTTCCGTGTCGTACCTGCGGAACAAAAAAAATTAAAAAAACTTTAGGACTTGACGTTAACGATTCCAAATCCAAACACCGGCGCGTTGGCCTCAAAATGATGAAAACGATGAAGCGCTTTTTGCGGAAATGAAGGAGAATCTACATCTGGAGATGGATTAGCGCAATCGCGGCAATCTGGAGAACAGATGAGCGACAGCGTCGGGACCGGCGGAAGCTATCAATAACGCCGACATCCCCAGAGAACATTAGCGCGACGTGTCGGGTAATTCGGCGGCGGGGAAGAAAGGTCAAACCGGAGGCGTGTGGCTGCAAAAGTCGGAGAAGCTCTCGGGGGCTGGACACTAAAGCAAAAATGAATGAAGTACATTAAGTCGTACGCGAAAAAAACAGAGACACCAGGAGTTTAAAGAGGAAGCGCAATAGTCGCCAAGATGGAGGACATCAACTACCATATTTTCACGACTATAAGGCGCACTTAAGTCTTAAATTTTCTCCAAAATAGACAGGGCACTTTATAATCCAGTGTGCTTTATATATGGAAAAAAAATTTAAATGTGTCATTCATTGAGGGTGCGCCTTATAATGCGGTGCGCCTTATAGTTGTGAAAATACGGTATAAATACTACAAACCAATGACTGGATTCATAAGAAAATCTGGGATTTAAACCAGCAATGACAGTCATGAAACGGACGTAAAAACTAAGAACTGCCATTTGTCGGTAGTGAGAAAAAAAAGAAAAACCTTATATATTGTACATATGATTGCCGCAGCCATATGTTTTGTTTACCAAAGGTCCCAGCGTTGAGGTTTTTTTTGTTTTGTTTTTAAATGCTGCTCTTACTTGATATTTTTTTACTAAATTATATCTATCTATTTTATTGCCACAGAAACAGGAATGTAAAAGATGCGTTCAAACTGAAACACTAGGTCATCTCTTAGTATTCTTCTTATATAAAGTCTGTTATATTCGTTGTACTTTGTGAAAATTACATTTTAAAATAAAAACGGTGGTTTAAAAACACAGAAATCGAATAACAAGCAACCGTGGCAGGCAAATTAAAACATGTTTTAAAAAGCACTGTGTGAAAACAAAAAATACTTTTGCTACGTTTTTACACGATTCCGATTCTCCGAAAAAAGACGATCGGTTTCCGATCTGGAACATCTTTACTCCTAAAAAATTGCCGTTTTGTGGCGTAACATGACATTGCGGTATGGAAACACCACGCCGGTGTTACATCGCGGTGTAAAAATATGGTGTCAAAATTCAAGCGTGCGGTGTAAAAACACGTCAACGCGGTGTAAAAACGCCATTTTGGTGTAAAAAGCCCAGGCGGCGTTGGCACCGACGTGACGTGACGCCTGGCTTGTGAATCTCCCCGAGCTCATCTTAACTGGAGACTTTTCGGGATCAAGAACAAATTCCACATTCAGCCCCAAGAAAATCGTGACTAACTGCACACGTCTTAGTCCTCGCTCGAGATTGACAATCCACACTTTTTCCACGTACATGCAGTGGCGGGCCGTCAGGGCCTTCAAGGTCTTCTCTGCTGCTCTAAGAAATATCTGAATCATATATTATATCTTGTCCATCAATACTTATTAAATAATTCCAAATGGTCTGTTAGCTTCCTTTCATTGCTTTTCCCCCTGGTTGCACTGCTTCCAGATGTGTGTTTTCATATTGAAGCATTTAACCAATCACATTTCAGCCATTATTTGTTGCCAGGGTCAGAAATCTGCCTTAAGGCCTTCACAATCAGTTCTGCAGGCTCTGCTGCATTAAACAAGCGTCGATAAGACTGTGGCTTTAACCAATCAGATTTTGAGTTGGCAACACCACAATGCCTTCTCGCAGGCGTAGGGATACGTCATTGCTTTCACAAACTATAATTGGCTAGTGATTAGCCAGAGCTACCAAACTATCTGTAGCGAGCTGCACAAGGAAATATATTCTGTTGATTTAAAGCAATTTTCAAGACGGACTATGCCAGAAATACGACAGGACACTTTTTTTTTAAACCTGATCTGCCCGAATATCGGCCATGACAGTTTCCCAGCAAAACTTCCCCGAGTGTAAAGAGTGTAGGACTTAATAAGGAGAGTGCGGGGGACGGTGGGACGGTGGATTTTGTGGATGAAGTCGTATTTTTCAGCACTGCGTTGTGATGATGGTGCAGGAAAGAAAAGGACAAAAGTGGCTTCTGGCAAAATCCTCCCCAAAGGGAGAAGTTGGCGCCGAGGATACGGCTTCATTCCAGAAAGAGAAAAAGGAACTTGTTGCAAAAAAAGAAAAAGGAAAAAAAGCACCTGACATGCGATGAATTATTAAATAGAAGGATACAGGATCCAAAGCACCAGAGATTTCGAGATCAGTTTTCATGATTTTTAAGCAACTTGCAGTATGTTTTGACTTTCTTTTAAACTTCAGGTATGTACTACATATTATAGATTAGTGAAATAATTAATTATCATTATGAAGACTGTATGCTATAAATAGAAAAAAAATTATAAGGTCAACAAACGCATTTCAAAGAACAAATTACTTTTTTTATTATTACTATTTCTGCAGAAAATCCATTATGGAATGATATCACTTGATTTAAAAAAATAACTTATACGCTTATTTAATGATTGATATAACTATTTTTAAAAAGTGTGTCAATTATTTCATTGCCCAAAAAAATGACTACAAGCAAGTGAATTAAAAAAAAAGTTAGACTTAAGTTAAGCATTAAATTGTAATGGGCTACATACTTATACTTATTTTATATTTTTCATTTAAGTTTCATAGAGTAAAATAGTCATACAAATTGATGAGAAAACTGCTACAGATTTCATTTAAACAAGAAACAATAATCTGACTTGAGTGTTTTAAGTCGCAAACGAGATCTGCAATTAAAAAATAAAATTGCAAAAAAGTCATTATTAATGTGGCGGAAAAAAAGACCACTTTCCATATTTAAATCTCAGACCAAAACAAAACCAAAACACTTGCTAAAAGCCTCTATTGTCTGATATTTACACAATAAACAACAAAAAGAAACGTTGGTAATCGGGGAAGAAGAAAAAAAAATGTTAGAGCCGCAGAACAAAGTAAGCCTGCGGGAGGACAACCATTAAAAAATAAAAAGTGTAGCCACCATGAAATGAGAGATGTATCATTAAATACGGGCATCATTAACAACCTCATTGACTTCCCCCTATAGATGTAGACTTTGTCCTTCTATGCGCAATAAACAAACCACAGGTAACAAAGTCACTTAACTAATCTTACTAGTTTAGACGTCATTTACAAGTTACTTCATTTATGAATGATGCAAAATTCTGTGGAAAAAATATAATAAAAGCGGAACATGCTAAAATAGGCATGGTCATGTGACATTCACGATTTTGGTTAAACGGACTCACTATTATGTTTCATAATCCAAAAATCTAGAATGCGTTTTTATAAATGGTAAAACATAAATTATTATACGTTTTAAGTCCAATTATTCAATAAAAACATTAAGCTTTTGTACCTTTTACTTTCAGATAAATCATTAATCACTGCCGACCCTCCCAATCCACACGAATTGGACATCTCTCGCCATCAACAAATCAGTTCAAACATTCCAACTTGGTTTTTTTTCATGGCCTCAATAAGCTCCGCCTACTTTTAGTTTGCATCGTCTAAAAGGCTATAAAACACAGGCCCGGCTTGCCACGCATTTGCATGGATAAACGTTATTAATCCCATAAGGTAAAAATACGATTATATCACCATTATAAACAAGTTACGATTCCGGGTTAGCGTCTCATTGGGGCGGCCTTAAATCAGACGTCGGCGTCCGAGGAATAAATACATAAAGTAAAAGCTTCTGTGGGCAACGCGTCTCATTTGCATTTGTGGCTCTTGACTTAAGAGGATACATAAATCATATTTGCGCCAAGGTGTGCGCGCGCATTTCTAATCGCCTCTTATTTACAAGCCGTTTGCTTCGGTAGTGAAATATTGGCCCGGGCCCAGCGCGCCGGGCTCTTGATGAATTAACGCCGGCGGCGGTGGCGGTGGCGGATTTTCGCCGGCGTAAATACGCCGGCACAAAAGCGTCGAGGGTCATTAATTGTCCTTAGTGATGATTTCAAGTGGTGTCTGGCTTCTAATGACTAATGCAAACACGCGCTTCCTTAAAAACATGGCCTTCATTAAGAGCGGCGTTACCTGAAAGAGACGCTTTTCATCACAAGGGAAGAGCACGTGGGCGCTTCGAGGCGGTCATCGTCTTAGTTCGGGTTTGCCGTTGATCACGTGGAAAAATATGTCTATAGGAAATAAGAAGGAAAATGATGGAGGGCTTAAAACAGTTTTGTTTAGTATTTTCGTTCGTTACACTCAATATGGTTGACTACAGTAATACCTCAACACGTCGACAAATGAATATGATCAGTTTATAGGGGAGGAACAATAATTCAAACGTGAAATATGGGGGAAAAGGGTATATTTGGAGATTATTTTAATGGTTACGGGTGGGTGGTGTTTGCCTATGGGAGTTAAATAATGCTACATGAAATGGGGGAAAAAAACACAATTTGAGATTGTTTCACTGGCCACAAGAGGACAGTGTCTAACATCGGGAGTTAAATAATAGTACAGAGTCCAAATATTATTAAACACATACCTTAATATCACTGTCCTTACATAGCGGTTAGGTCTTGGAACCTATTCACCGTGATAAATGAGGTATTACTGTGAAGAAGAAAAAAATTATTAAGTTTAATTGACATTTAGTGTTCAAGCTAACACAAAAGAATTGCATTTTAAATAGTCCCAACTGAACTTGGACATATCGAAGCTCGGCCTTAGCACCCCCCGTTACAGTGGACCACTGGCTAAGCTTTTCCCTCAATTATTCAAAATTGTACTGAATTATTCGAATGAGACATTCGTGTCACTCAGCAGGCTCGCTGCATTTTTTAAAATGCTTAAATAGTGGATGACGTGGAGCGCAAAAGTTCGAAACGGCAGCAAAAAAGGGAAGACGGCGTCCCAACATGGCCGCAAGTTTTCCCAACCCACCTCACTGCAAGATGATACGAGGCTGACAAGTCCGGGCAAAAACCACATGAAGCTGGAGTGGGCATTGAAGAGATGATAATGGCTTTAAAAATGGCACTTTTGAAAATCTGGAGAAAGACAAATCGTGATAATTATTTGCTACAGTGTCTGTCAAGGCCTTTAGGGATGCTTTACAGTATTTAGACGTGCTCTATATTCAAGGTATTTCAAATTTAACTGACCCATTTCTCCGCCAAATTGCCCGGCGTGCATTTTTAGTCTTCATGAGACTTTTTTTGTGGGTCTCCCGATGCTAGGCAAAACCAATCACCTCGTAATTTTCTCACTCAAGTTCGTTTCAGGGGATTATTCGACTATTTCCTCGTCCGCCGGAGTGCAATGACTTAATACCAAAGGCGTTGATGCTGAATTTGTCAGGTAAGTTTTGCTATGACAAAAGTAGAAGAGGGTCTTGTTCAGGTTTTTTAAACAACTATAATGACTAAAAGGTCATTTTTTGATATTAAATCAGCACCATTTTTGAGTGGGAGGTCAATATTTGCCCTATTCCACATTTTTCAGCAAAAAAAATGGTTTTAGCGGATTACAAAAAAAACCTTGGAACACAAACTTACCTTTGTAAGCTTTAACAACAACTTGATTTCACGTGGGCAGGACCATTTTAGATATAATATTTAGACTTTTTTTTTATAAATGGATTTAAAAAACTGGATTAAAATCCCTGAATATTCAGTTTTTTTACAGATCTAAAAAAATGTTTATTTTAGCTTTTTTAGATATTTTTAGATTTTACAAAATGATTTTTGAACTAAAAACACAGAAAAAAATTGATTAAAAATGACAACTATTGATTTAAAAGGGGGAAAATCAGGAAATATAATATACATCTATAGCTATCATTTTAATTTAATCCTAAAACAGAAAGTCAGCACTCTCCCGGGCCACACAAAATGATGCAGGGGGCCAGATTTGGCCCCCAGCCCGCCACTTTGACAGCTATTCGGGAAACTAAAAAAGTTTCAATATTGGATCGCTTTGTTCAAATTAAACATTGATAAAGACATTTGGATGTGATATTTTTTCCCTCGTTAATATATTTTGGAACTCCGCATTCATAAAATCAGGTTATAAAAATATGCGATGCGGAAACCCCTAGCTAAAATTAGCCACCACGATCCAAATGAAAGCTATCAACTACTTTTAAAAAGGTTTTTTTTCCTGAAATTATTAGCAGGCAAAGCACGTCCCGGTCAAGCCGAGCCACTTCCAAGGAGGTGCTAATCAAGCCGGGCCAGCGACGGACAACGCGTCGTGATCAATGACGGCCACTAAAGCGATCACCGCGAGGTGCAATTAAGCTAAGTGCAGAGCAGCGATAAGTCGCCGGCTAAAAAGATCGGCACGTAGATTATTTACCCCCGACGTTTCATTCAAAAAGTCACCGCTCGGGCAAAAGCGGCCTTAAATAACAAAGAGGCTAACGCTAATGAAGTACTACTTGTATTTTTCTTTGACATTTTTGGACTCTTGTTTGTGCAAAATCAATGGTTGCAATCATTTAATCAATAGAGGCAATCACAAAAAGGACTAATATTGAAGTACGCTACTTGATTTTTTTTCCCACGAAGACATGACGACGCCCTTCACGACTCGAGAGGCGTTCGATTGAAGAAAACCCAACGCATGATTTGCCTTCATTTTCCAGCGGAGCGCAGCAATTATTGGATATTTTATTCATTTAATTTTTCCAATACTTTTCAGACTATTTTACTTTGCCACTTTTTCTACTGTACTTTTGCGTCTATATGCACGTGCATGTAAAAAAAATGCCAAATTTGAACCAAAATGTTCCTATTTTTTTCACCAAAAAACAAATTTAAAGAAAATATTCACCTTGAACATATTTAAGTTTATTGCATTGAATTATAGTCTGCCATTGATGCGATAAACAGCAAACATTTTTTGCTATGTTAGCTAGCAGGCTAGCATTTTGGCTCATGTAGACTGAATTTTACAATGCAGATTGTGGAGTGGGAAATATTTCCGTTGTGGTTCAGCGAATAAAGTCTACAAAAATAAGACAACCTAATTCTTGGATAGTCCAAGTATGCATCTTAACTTCAGCAAAGGACAGTTACATTTACATTCTGAGGCCATTTCCTTAAAATAACTCAACATTAATGGCACAATAATTCGTTATCAATACGTTAGCTAGCACATAAGCTAGTAATTCACCAAAGAATAGGATTCAATAACAAAAGCAGCATATAAATTCAATAAATCTGATCAAAACGACTGCCACATTGCAATTTCCACTGCAACTCAAAAGACAAACTAGCAAACAAATGTAAATTTCTTCACCGTCATCTCAATATTAGCATTGTATTCGTCTTGCACTAAATTTCGTACAAATCCATTTTTTTTTCTTGCTCGGCGTAGGTAATAACGACAACACAAATGCCCCGAGGCGGTTAAATTGTAATTTGCTGAGCAAAGCGACAAAGAGAGCTCTCGGCTAATAGGATAAATGTCTCCGGTTGGACCTCGAAATGAATTCCTCCGGCCCAAGCGAATCCCGGCGCTGGCGTAATTCACGTCCGACAAGGACGGATTACCCCGGGAGAGCCAGGGAGAAGAAATGTAATGTACTGTACGGTCGTGTACTCCACTCTACTGTACGTGGCGGTCACGTGGAAAGCGGGTATTGTTCCAATGTGGTCTGTTTCAAAATAAAAGTAGAAGAATGAATGAATGGGGTCATTCTACTGGATACTCGAAATGGCCGAGAAGTGATGTAAACTTGGCTTTCAACTCAAAACTGAATTATTTAGGCTGAATATTTTTACATTTGTATTGGAAATCGGATAGGATTTTTTTTCGGATATCGGGCCCAATCACGTTTTTTTTTTTTGAGGATCGGAATTAGGTAAAAAACAAAAAGGTCGGGCATTTAATTGTTTAAATTTTGCTGTTGCAGTTTGGGAGTTAAGGTAAGAAAATTATGTAAAAATATAATACAAAAAAATAGACTATTTTGACACTATTGAAACAAACTGAAATAAAAAAGTAAATATGCAAGAAATCACAACTAAAATAGTTCTATTTACTGCATTGGGCGATCAAGTTTTTTATTAAAAAAATAGTTTGCAACCTAATTTTAGTGCTGCCAAACTAAAAAAAATAATTGGATATTGTACTTTTCCCCGTTTAATATGCAAAAACATGTGATTAAGCATCCCTAATTTACTTTTATTTTTTGAAAAGGAGTCCAAATAAGTTAGAAGCCCATCAATGTGTTTATGCCCATTTTTAATCGACGATAATGATTTAAATGAGTGATTCATAGATTATTTTCAAGCGCTGCTTTGCCCATTTTGATAAGCAACGACACAATAGAAGCTAAAACAATGCAGAGTTTAGTTACTCGGGCATCATAACGTTATTTGATTGAGGAGGATTCTACCCGCTGACGACAATGCATTTTTTGAGGGGGATATTAATCATTTTTGCAGCCGACATTGTCAAACAATTCTCTTCAGTGAGTTCACGAATGGGGAATTATTGTTATGGTTAACGTTAAATCTTCCTAGTTAACATTAGACTATTACTACTACCACACGTTATGCGTAGTGTAGTTGTGTAAACATAGAGGAAAATTTCAGGGATATTTTCTTTGTTAAATTGGGAGAGTGATGCTAAAAAGTATTTTTTAAATACACAAGTGTAGGGCAGATAGCTAAAGAATGGACTTGAGTATTGAGTGACATAGAGTGAATGTTGATGACAATTCTTCATCCAGCTCATAAAAGCGAGAAAGGAAGGGAGGCTTGATAAATCATGCTAAATATGGAGGCCAGATGATAATGCCGTCACTGGAATCAACATGACGCCTGCCGCTGAGATGAGCGAATACTAAATATAGATACGGTCAGTAACTTGCTCAAACAAACAAAACAAAAGCATGAATGTCTATTACCAAACAAACAAATTAACAAAACAAAAGCACATCCATGATAAATCAATGTGTATTACCAAACAAACAAAGGAAAAAGCCCATCCATATCAATGGGTATCGCGAAACAAACAATTCGACGAAACAAAAGCATATCCATGATATATCAATGTGAATTATAAACAATCCTCTGTTGAAACTATTATATTAATAATAACAAACATTTAATGGGTAAAACTCACGGTTATTGTTAATTGTTTGGCCATCGTTTATGAGGACGAGGTCGCATGAAGTTCGGTCATGGAGGTCATCAAAATGTTTGCTAACACACGTGTATCAAATTGGTGATGTCGTCATCACATTTCTGGATCGCTTAATGATGACGTGATGATTGCATTCAGGTGAGTTACGGAAAACCAAACTTGGTCGCTCAGGACCGGACTTAATGACCCTTGCTTTACGCCATTTGAGTCAAAAACAATACAAACTAAACTCTAAAGTACGTCGTAAAATCAGAATAAATCCCAACCACTTCATAATTAACACTTGATCTCCAAGCCATTCCAATCAAAAATGGATTGAATCCAACTTTAATGACTGCCTACGTGCACACATCGTGAACATGAGATAATAATAATAATGACACTAACAATAATCTTTGGCAAGTTGTTAAGCTTAGCGCATGCGCACGACGTTTGAATGTATTCATTGATGCCATGCCAAGTGAGCGGTTGGCGAGCGGGCTGGTGGCCGACGGACGGGCACCTATAGGCGGACGATGGGTGGCTTACCTCCCGGGGCCGCTCCGGTCCTCTCTTCCTCCCTTCCTCGCATCAACCACCACCGGCGTCGGAGGCTAGAGTTGGTTCCTCCCTTCTCTAGGCGATGCTCATCCGGCAAAAAAGACTCGCTGTTTGGGCATTGTTAGGTAAAAGTAGGACCGGGGGAAAGGTAGCGAAAAGGTGCGCTGGATCGTCCGGGTGCGGGTCACTGACAGCGGGGATGGGTTGATGAAGACTGGGGAAGAAGAGCGGTGGAAGACACTTTACTCTGGATCAAGCGCCTCCCCTTTAAGGGCATGTGTGCTTCGGTGTAAAAGCTGGCTTGACGGCGCCCCCTGCGGGACGTGTTTGGGAGTGCAGGTGACTTTTTTTAGGGGGATTTTTGGGGGTCATTTTTTATGCCTAATTGGGAATTATATTTTTGATTTTTTTAAATGTTTTTGGTTGTTTTCTATGTGTTTATGGTGCAATTTGTCTACTTTTTGTGTTGTTTTTGGTGGGGTTGCACATTTTTGGGGATACTGATATGGATTCCCACATATTTGGAAAAAATAAAAACATTTTTAAAGTCTAAAATACTGCCTACTATCAATGCTTGTCATTATCTACCATTGGTGATCCTAGATGTCTTTTGTGGTCACATTTTGAAGTGACTTTTTGTCCACATTTTGGCCTATTTTTTAATAATAAAAAGTTTGGAAGCAGTTTATGTTGGATAAGCACAGACTATATGATGAAATTCTCCATTCCAAAAAAACGCAATATTGATTTGAGAAGACGCTGATTCGTTTTCTGATGTCTTCTGGCATTTAGAATTCAGACAGCGATGTTGGGACCGACAGTGTTTAAAAAGGTGTCTTCCTATCTGCGAGAGAATATAAATATCACGCTCGGTTGCATGCAAATGACGGCAGAGTGGCACCAAAAACTGCAGGAAAACCATAAACTCAGTCCAATATTCACTTTGTCATCAGGAGTTTTGGGCCCAGCATTTTGAATGAGCACTTTCTGATGGAATGGTTTACTTTTAGGGCAATGTTTAATGTCAATATATTTAAAGACATTTAAGGTAAACTGCTGTCCAAGGTCTAGCACACTAAGTACATCCTGTTTGTGAGTTCATGTCGACAATAGCGAGGAGTGACGGTGTGAGTAATTAGGGGTCTTATGGAGCAGAATTACAAGAAAAAAACATTTATGCTGTCAGACAGCATGTCTGCGTTGATCCATTATCCTTGTCTGGAAATGAAACGGCATTGATTCACTCTGAAGCCGCCGCCACTGAGCTTTTCTTTTCTTTTTTTTCTTCTTTTTTTTTGAAGGTTAATTGCTTGCTATAATGCTCACACAGATAGACACAAAATAGACCAATCTTGCACAGTATGAAATTATCTTTTCTTGACATTTAAATGCACAATGCATGATTTTTTAAACTGGTTTTTGAGGGTTTAAAAATTTGGGGACAATGCAAAAAAATAATTTGGTAAGTCTCAGCTTCTATTGGCAAAAAAAAGAAGGCTAATTTAAGATCATCTTGTAATTCACAATGTAAACATTCCACACTTGTACATGAGCACCCTCTGGTGTTGAAATAGTGTAATACATGACTGTATAGTATATGTACATAGGCTTTACATTCCATCTGGCGCTCCCATTGGACAATATGTGGCGTGTAAACATAAAAGGGATTGCCTAGTGTTTATTCAGCATCACACTTGGCAGTGGCCATCTGCTTTGTGCTTTTTTTTTGCTGTGTGTTTGTGTGTGGTTTTGTTGCCATATTGACATGTATTATATAAGCAAATAAAAGGAATTAAAAACAGGGCTGGAATCATGATCAGAAATTTTAAATCCTTAATCCGTCCTACTTTGGAATCCATGGAAAAATCAGAAACGGTGAGAAAAGATTAATTTTTTAAAAGCATATGGAAAGCATTAAGATTGTTGAAAATGAATGGGTTTGGGATTATTTCATATTATTTTGAAGAGGTTGTCCATTTGATGGAATGGTGGATTAAGGAAAAATGAACTCAAACTGTTGCCAAAAATTATAAGAAATATACATTTTTTAACAGTGAAGTACAAAATTAATAAGAGTATATGTATTTAACACTCTTAATTCTTTTAAATTTGATATAAACATTTGCTAAAATGTTTGGCAGTACTTCAGTTGTCCGCAGGGCGGCGTTAAATCACTAAATAATGGCAATGTTGATTTACTTGTGTATCAAGTGAAACTTAATTTGTTATTAAATCATAAGTACTCTAAAGAAAAATTCACATATAAATAGCTTAATTGTATTCTATAATGCAACAACATTTTTTTTTGCTGTGTGAGGAGAAAAAAAACCAAACAATCGCAATTCACAATTTTATTAATGGAATAATAAATTTGGACAAAACACTAGAATTTTTCTTTTTTTTTTTTCTCTTTTTCAAACGATACAATCAGAACATCCGAGGCAGATATCCCACCATGCATCAACCAAGCCCCCCCTCCCCCCTTCTCCAGGACTAAACAGTAGCACCAAATCAGCACCAACTTAACTCAAAAATGAAATTCTTTCAAAAAAAAAAAACTATGCATTTGTCTTTTTAACTTGGAGTTAACAGGAGAACTTTAGTAGAACTTTTCTTAAGCCGTTACAATTAGAACCGGCCTGTACCGCCCCCGAAACGAGCTTATAGCATTGAATGGGCGCATGCCAAAAATAAAAAAGACTTTAAAAACAAAATAAAATTTCAAGTAACATGGAGAATACTGTCGCCGAGGGAAGCGCGAGAGTGGCGGCGGGAATACTGGCACGCAAAATGGCTTCCGAGCATCAGACAAAACGTCCCGTGTCAAAAAAACAAACAAAAAAAACCCTGCAATGCAAGTACTTTTTTAAATATATAGATTTATACTTTATCTATTTAGTATTCATACATAAAGATATATATAGCTGTTTGATATAAATAAACGCTGTTTTTTTCTAGACATTAAATAGAAAATTTGAAACGTGGCCACACGTCAAGTGCACGATTTTGTAACAAGAGGCGATTCCTCAAATTGGGGGGGATTTTAAAGTTTGATTTTTTTTTTCAACACTTACGGTCGAGGGATTGCTGACTTTGCAAATTCACACAGAATTCTGTTAATGGAGTCATTTTGTCCATTGACGTTTACTCCAATCCAATCGCTCGTACCTTAAATAGGGGCATAAACACAAAATGAGAAGTGAGTTGAAGGCTTGCGACTTGAAAAAACGCAAATGAGGCAATCTCAAGTCAAGGTACCGCGAGGTACTTGCATAAAAATCTGGTGGTTGTCAATCATGATTACATTAAAATCCATTTCCCACAACTTATCCAATGAGAGTCGACCATAAGTTTGGTACATTTACAGTAAACTCCCCGATGGTTCCCGCGGAACGTTTCCAGTTTTAAACATTCACACAATTGTACAACCTAAAAAGTTCCAAATTCAAAATGGCGGGACACGTACAGTAACAAGTGGACGTCACGACAAAATGGCGGCGGTGCGATGACGCCAAAGATCCCGGAAGCTTGAGGTGGAGCCATCCAATTATTTTTTTCTTATTATTATCCCAGTAATGTCGTCTTCGTGTCCCTTCATGCTTGCTGTAGTGTCCAAAAAATAATAAAAATGTCTACTTGTTACGAGCACCACATCGAACCGGAACGAAGGAAGTTGTTGTTGTTGTTTTTTTGTGGTTTTTTTAAGCATGTGTTGCTACATTATTATTCGTGGGTGAGCTCTTGATGTTCATCATGCCGGGTTTGGAGATTGTTGAGGGGGGGGAAACAATTAAAAATAAACATAAAAACAAAAGGGGGAGAAAAAAAAACAAGATGGCTGAACTATACAGTACAGCTGCTTTGGGCGTGTGCTCAGCTGAACAAGTGCTCCTCCTCCATGTTCACCTCGGGTACCGTCTGCTCCGGGTCCGGGCGCCCTCCCGCCGTCGTCGGCGTGGTGGTGGCGGAGGCGGCGGCGTGGAACCAGGGGTGCTGGAGGATCTCGCGCGAAGTGAGGCGCTCGGCGGGCTCGCGGCGCAAGATGGCGCGGATCAGGCACTTGGCCTTGGGCGTGAGCGTGTCGGGCACGCTGAAGTGCCCGCGGCGGATCTTACTGAACAGCGAGCCGGGCTCCACGTCGTGGAAGGGGTAGCGCCCCACCAGGATGGTGTAGAGCATGACGCCCAGGCTCCAGACGTCGGCCGCCTTGCCCGAGTAGCTGCCCCCCGCGTTGAGGATCTCCGGGCTGACGTAGGCCGGGCAGCCGTGTTTGTCGGAGAGCGAGTCGTCGGCGCCGTCGGCCAGGATGTGCGTGTCCTCCAGGCTCTCCAGCTTTAGCGCGCTTCTTCAAAACACAGAGGAGAACACGACAATACGTCAGGACAACAACAAAATGCACTGCCATCATGGGACAAATTGTCACCCGGATTTGGGTTTATTCTTATATGATGATTATGATTTCATTCAGGGCCAAAAAGGGTCATTTTGCTCCAAATATTCCATTGAGCAAGACACATTCTTAGCCACTCCCCCTTTTTTGATGAACCCAGCTTTACTGTGAATCCCAAGCGTTAAGATGCACATGTTCAACAACACCAGCAGGGGGCAGCAAAGCAATTATTTAAATTCTTGCTCGTCCTTTCCTTTCCTGATTTGTAGGTATTGTTCAGTAATACCTCGCCCTTTCCGTCACAATTGGAAAGCATTTAACTTGTCACTAGGTGGCAGTGTCTGTTAAATAATAGTACGTACAGTAGTTTTAAAAGCCCAAATAATAATAAGTGGACACCATAAAACCACTGACTCAGTTGTTCCCCTATTGCGGCAGGTCTTGGAACCTGGAATTTATTTAAATGTACAGGTAGCCTTACCCACCCCGCATGGACTGAATAATGCAACATCCCGAAGAAAGGCCGTCACGGCTGCTCGGTCCAATATTGCTAAAGAGGCTAGTCGAAGAATGGAATTTGCATCATTCACGTGATCTCTGTGTGAAAGGGGCCAGTAATTAAAGAGGCGCAAGCGAGGTAATTAGCCTCGACGGGAAGTTCCTTTGAAGACGGGAGGAAGCGGGGCGAGTAATTCCCCCGGATTAACGCTGACATTTGCTCTCTTTCCGCTAAGAAGGCAAACGTGCCGGTGCAACGGGGGGATTTTATTTTGTTAAAAGTGGGCCGAGATAAGGAGCCGATTGTCTGCCGCCCAACTTCTCGCGGGGAGAAAAGCCGGAACAGCTTGTGTTTGCTCTGTAAAGCTGGCAGGAAGGAGCCGCTAGGATACCCTGGAGTGCTGTTAAGTAACAAGCGCTTTTAGGCCAGATGAGGATGCGTGCACTTCCTCTCAAACAGCGTGGACCCAAAAACAAGCTCGAGGTAGAATTTTCACTTTGCTAATATCCATATCGGGTTGCATTGTTTGCCGCTGGCCTAATGAGATTAGCCCAATAAAAGGGAGGAAATCCTCTCATAAATTAAAAAGTGTCGACGTTTTAGAAATTTAAACCAGATGAGCATTTTTCAGGATGGGACATGAGCACCGGGAATATATTTTAATATTATTTTTTTAATTTGGAAAAATGTTTTGTCATTAAATATTCCCCTTTTTTAAAATAAATCTTGTAAGCATTTTTTTTTTTTAAAATGAGTGCCAGTAAAATATTATTTTTTGAAATTTTGAAAGATATTTTGTCATTAAATATTCCCCTTTTTTTAAATAAATCTTGTAAACTTTTTTTTAAATGAGGGCCAGTTAATATATTTTAAGATATAAAGTGCTAATTTCTGTTTTTAAAAAAAGTGGAAAATATTATGTTTGCCTCATTTATTTTTAAAGTGCCTTTTTTTTTACTACACATGATTTACTCTAGCGACTAAAACTGAGCGGGCGAGCTGATCAAAGAACTCACCTGGCCTCATTCTTGAAGACGAACTTCCTGAGCTTGAGGTCTCGCAGCACCAAACCGCCGTCGTGGCAGTGCGCCACGGCCGAGGCGATCTGGTAAAAGAGGCGGGCGGCTTCCTCCTCTCGAAGCTTTTTGCAGGTGCGCACGAAGGAGTGCATGTCGCCATGGCTACGCTCGAAGAAGGCGTAAGCTCGCGTCTCGCCCAGCAGCACCTCCAGGAGTTGGTTGATGTGCTGGTGGCGGCCCAGGGCAAAGTAGGCTGCCAGGGACTCCTGGTAGCGCCCAATGTCAAACACCTGGGTTAGATAGGTGGGAAACAATGTTATAATATGCATGATCAACATGTTGTTTTAATACAAATATTGTTGTTGGCGTGTCACTTCATTTGAATGCTTCTTAGTTTGAGTCTGATGTGCATCAATTACTCGCGAGATGAAGGGCCGGCCGGTAAAATTAAATTTGTGATGTTGACCGAGCGTTAGCGAAGCATCGCGGCCCCCAGGTCGCCGTGCCCCTTTGGTTGCCATGGCAACACCCCTCCTCTCTTCCTTAGATTGACTTCCAGGTAAGAGTGCTTCCACTACTGGCAGTCAATAGGAGAATTCCCCATAGTTTGGCAGCTTAAAACCTCCTTGAAAGATCAATGGCAGAGGCGGGGGATCGATCAGCCATTGGCAGGATCCATCGACATCGCTGGGGGTCAAACCGCCAACTGGTGTACTAATTATGACATATTGATGATATTTTGATTGAAACTGAAGGTCATTCAAAAATCTTTAATATTTATTTATAGATATATTTCTCTCTGTCTCAATGGGCAATATTTTAACATTAAAACTGATATTTTGATTGAAACTGAAGGTCATTCAAAAATCTTTAATATTTATTTATAGATATATTTCCCTCTGTCTCAATGTGCAATATTTTAACATTAAAACTGATATTTTGATTGAAACTGAAGGTCATTCAAAAATGTGTAATATTTATTAATAAATATATATTTCTCTCTGTCTCAATGTGCAATATTTTAACATTAAAACTGATATTATGACATAAACCGCTCGTAAATGTCATACTGTGATTTCCCACACACACCATTAATCTACCCAATTGTCATTTGCACGTTGCAAAATTCTAATTGAAAAGCTGACACGTGCCTGGCAGAGCAAATTAAAGCAAAAACAATATCTTTGGGGAAAAAAAGATAATGCTCTTCGTGACCATCTGAGGGCACTACACACCATACGTATGAAATACTGAGCTTTAGTTTTATTTAATTCTTTTTTATCTGGGTCTGTGATCATATTCCATGAGACACTATTTGCAAAAAATGATCTCACTGTCAAATTATGATATTAGTATTAGGTTCCCCCTTTCGTGGAATGAATCACGAGGCGAAATATTAGGAACAGCCAGCCAGTATGATGCAATGCACCACCGCCAAATGTAAGTGCACCACAACTGAGGGATTTCCCTTTAAAATAGTACTTTTTTAAAAAAAACTAATGGGACTCTGGTCTGAATTTCCGGGCGTGTGTGCGAGTGTGTGTTTCCTGTCCTATTTTGTGAATGTTACGTCATGCTGTCCCATTCACTTTTTCCATTAGGCTGGTTTTGCAATGTAAGCCAAAGTTGAACCTTTCGTGCAATATGAAATATGAATATCGGTGCAAATAAATGAAAGATTGGTACTCACCTTGCAGACGAGCTCCTCGCCGCTGTGCAGGTGGGCGGCCCTGAAGACGTGGTCCCCCTCCAGGGGCTCCAGGAGCAGGTAGTCCCCGATGCGGGAGATACAGTGCGACGCGTCGGGGGTCTCCGGCGGGCTGGGGGAGCCGAGGTTGGGGCTGAAGCTCTGGTGCGACTCGGCGCTCCTCAGACAAGACAATTCTTCGAAGTCGTGCGATTTGTGCCGCGATCTGCCATGACGGGAAATGTTAATAGGACGTGACCTCTGTATGTTCATGGGGGAATGTTGGTGGAAGAAGTCCACCGGGATCGGAGACGACGACTTTGGTTGAGATGCCGCTTCGCTCAGCGGGCTCCAATGAAATAGAAAGCAGTCGTCTTTTCTTTTCTCATTCAGTGCTAAACGTCCCAGTTAAAAGCCACGTATTCTTCCTAGGAGTCAAATTTAAAATCGTTTTAAAATCGCAAAAAAAAGTCAATGAATGGAGAGCGAGCTAACTCAAATGAACCAGCTGCTCTTCTGTTAGCTTATTTGACTATTGTAAAAAAAATGACAATGCCACGTTTCGTAAAATAGAAACAAGAATTGGAATAAATGCTCGTTAAAGCCGTAAAAAAAGGAAAGGGAAATACAGTAGAAAGACAACTTGTTCCCAGTTGCTATCGAGAAAACCGCTGGTTAGCAGGTGGAGCTAACTAGTTAGCCTCTGTGCTAACTAGTACCAAATCGGCCCTTGTTCCATAGAATCCACGCGAGTAATCGCGGAGAAAGCCCCCCTAGAAAAAAGGGACGTGGTGGGTCTTGCAGGAGGTGTGCGGGGGGGGGACAGACGTCGTCCTCGCTCTCTCGCTTCCAGGTGGAAGGAGGGTGTCGTTTGTCGTGCGGTGATAGGTGGAAGGGGAAAAAAAATAAGGAAGGAAGGGACGGGGCCGGCTGACTCTCCCGGGCCTATCCCTCGATTCAGCAGGACATCCTCTCCCGTCGCGCCGCTGTGCCTCGAACTTGGGCTGGGGAGGAGAGAAGGGGATCCTGCCTGGTTCCTTCCGTGCTGAGTGGAGACGCACAGTGCACACCGAGTCCAACGTCACATACTGCAACTCAGAAGCCTCCTGCCCCGCCTCCCCTACGTCACTGCCTTTCCGGATTCCCATTGGCTCGCGCAACCCTCCCCTTTTTTTCCTCCATATGCAAATGAGAGTGAGTCACGTGACACGTGGAATTCGGTCTTGGCATAATAAATTGGGGAGAGGACGGAGGAAGGAAGGGAAGACATTCCAAAATGGGTTTCCTCGTGGAGCGATCAGAATGGGGGTTGGGAATGATGGTGATTCCCTTTCGATGAAGATATTTGCGCCTTTCTTTGACGGGCACAGACGTCTATCGCAGTCAATGGCGATGGGTCGGACGGGTGTCCAATGTATCTCGCTCCTTCTCAAAATGGATTGGAAGTCTCATGTTCTTGCAATGGCAGGAAAACTTGATCACTCAACACTAGATATCCCAAATCACTACCAGTCCAAATGGATTGGACGCCTATCCCCGTCATTGGCATCCAATGAGTTAAGGAGGCACTTGTTACTCAATCATGGCACATTCAAAATAAGGATTTGGTCTTAAATGTAAAGCAAATGCACTCACCAGTCGCCATAAAGAATCCCTTCTTTGCACTTAAGATAAGCCCGCTGGGAATCATCAACAACATCATCATCATCTGCTTTCTTGCCCCGCCCACCAAGCTGCGAGACGGCCATCTTACAACTGACGTGTCCTAGAAAACAGGCAGAGGTCAACCGGCACTCATTTGAGTCATTGTAGTATGTCTTGAATCTTTAAAGACCAGCACAAATGAGTACAGAAAATATTTCTACATCCTGTTAATACTGTTTTATTTGATGATGGATAGGCAATAAATCAGATTGCTATCAGTCCAAAACATGACAGGATTTTGCACTACCCTGTTTTTGCCCACTGAGCCGTGAGATCACGACATATGCTGTCTAGAAAAATGTTCACGCCTAAAAACATGATTTACAGACCCACGGATTGGCAATTTGGGTTCGGGCGTGCGAAAACAAGATGCAGGAGCTCGCAAATTGCTTTTGTGCAGTAGCGGCAATGCGAGCGTGTGCGCGCGAGACTGAAAACGATGCACTAGAACAACGAGAAAGAGATGACACATTGTATAAAGCATTCCTCGGGGCACTCAATTTCCTGAAAAGATTCCTCTCACTTCTTTCCGTGGCTTTTATTGCCACAGCTTTTCTATTTTTTTCAATCTGGATTTAAATTTAAAAGTGAGACTGAGATTAAAATAAAAACGACTCGGAATGGTGACCATGTCATAAAAAGAAAATGATGAATGAAATAGACTATTGTCCTTTTACAACTCAAATCCAGCATTTGTTTGCCATTTTTGAAAATATTTCAGACAAAAAAATGCCACATCCTAAATTCTGGTTGTGATGTCACAACCAGAATTTAGGATGCGGCCTAGCTTTGTAGCGCTAGGCTAGCTCGTACATGTTGACAGAATGGTCAAATGGCATCAAGAAAATACTGCGCTAGCTTGTTAGCAGATCACAAAAGAATTGTAGCTGATTCATCAGTGCAACATTCTCATCTGATTGGACATTTATTAGGGCGGGGCTAAACTAGCTGAGATACAAAGACGAATTTGGATCTAGTTTTATTATTAAGCCTTTTTTAATAGTTTTTTAAACTGGATTTGCGTCCATATTTGGGTCTGCTAGCATTTTAAAGAAACTTGTAGTATTTTATAGAGATTATTGATCAATACAATTATCTTTTAAATGTGATATATACGATATGGTTTGTGTGTTTTTTATGAAATTTTATGAAAGACATTCCCACAAAAGCAGGGAAGAAAAGAGAAGTGAGTTACCGTTGCAGATACAAAGATTTATTTTGAAAAGCAAAAATGTGGAACAAGCCAAGTGGAAGCATAAATCATTAATAAAGTTTTGAACTAAATAAGCACGACGGCCCAGAACACCAAAACGAAAAAGGCCAAATGAAAGCCGAGGACTAAATCCAAACGAAATGGAAATGCAAACCTTATCAGAAGACGAGACAAAAAACTCCAAACACTAGAAAAAACAAGACACAACAAAGAACGACCTCAACAAATCTCAAGCACCACAAAAAAATGGAGTTCCTTTGAGTGGCTATATTAAAACGGCGTGCTCAGCTCATTTAACTTGAACTGGCTCCTGGAAACGGCGTGACCTGATAACACCGCCTTCCTCGTAGATCACCGCACATCGGTAGCACTTGATTCCGAGGGTGCGATTACGTCGCTATTATGTCTCTTCGCGAAGCGGAAGGTCAGGTTAAAAAAAATAAAATAAAAATGTCACGGCGTTCCGCGGCGCGCGAGATAAGCGACTGCCAAACGACAAACGCGCTGTCCTCGTTCGGCCTCGTAACAAAAAAAACAACATTGGTTCGCACTGCTACCATGGCAACACTTCATCATCCCGCGGGAATATTATACAGCAGCAAAACATAAACACGGCTTTTATCAACAACTACCTGTCACGGTGCTCCGAAAGGAAAATGGCGGGTGTGATTGGTTTTCAGAAATAGATAACCGTCTGCTTATAAACAGTATTTGTTTTTACAACATAACTTTTAACTTGAGGACATTGGTAGACTTGAAATCGATGTATGCTGGGATCATTCCAGTTTGCAAAAGTCAGTAGACTGGATATGATTGAGAAAGACACGCACCTGTCTCCAGAAGGTCTCACAGTGGACAGCACATGTCAGAGGACAACCCAAGCATGAAGTTTGTCTGTAGACAGATGGATTTCGAAGAGAAGAAAAAGCCTGCTGATTTGGCCTCCGATTGGAAAACACTCGAGGCTGAAAATGCAGACAAAAATCACATGTTACACGTTTTCTGTCAAATGTGCTAACGTAACGTCGGTTAACGTTAAGCGCAAGTCATAACTGTACTTTTGTTTTTAGATGCTTCTGTTATGAACTTTTATTAGGCTTCAATCTATATTGTGTTTTATTCTGGGACTTAGTACATGAAGTACTTTTTGGATTGGATAAATTTATTCATCGCGTATTCGGGAAATTTCGTTCGCAGAAATAGGAAAGGCATTTTAGACCTAAATAGATAGGTAATAAGTAAGTTAATAAATAAATACATGAATAAATATATAAATATGTTGCTGAGATATATATATATATATATATATATATATATATATATATATATATATATATATATATATATATATATATACACACACACATATATATATATATATATACATATACACATACGTGTACATACACATATTCATACACATACATATATAAGCACATATATACATATATACACATTGATGTACGTGCATGCATACGGTAGGTCTTAACACTCAGCCATTTGTTTTGTTAAAGAGCCCGACAGCTGATGGGAGGAAGGATCTGCGGAAGCGCTCCTTTCTGCAATGAGGGTGCAGCAGTCTATTGCTAAAAGAGCTTTGGAGGGACTCCACAGACTCATGCAGGGGGTGGGAGGTGCTGTCCATGATGGACATCATCCTGGTCAGCATCCTCCACTCTCCCACTTCAAAACTTGTATGTTGTCAACATAGCAACTAGCTTTTCGCCTAGTGATTTTTGTATTAATGTTAAGGACTTTTTCGGATTGATATGTTTAAGTTGGAATGCTTTAAAGTACTGTCCTACCTTAACTATCCTAAAAATGACTGGTTGTCAACATTACCATCATTCTTCATCTTAATTTACGCTACCAAAATGGCTAAGTGCCATACCGCTAATACCAATTTGACCTAGATTCTTACTTCATAAATCTACAGATCCATTCCTTTTATTTTTCCTAAGCCGACAGGTTGAGTCCTGCACGACCAATGAAAGGTACCATCACGTCAACACCTGAGATTGACTTCCTGGACGCGGCTTCCTGTTTTATCTCTGGCAACGCGCACTCGGGGAGGCAGGTGCGGACGGACAAATCCCTCGTCGACTCTCCAAGAACGGACAGCTTGTGCTTTAAAAGTTGATCGCGGCAGAATCTAGGCCAGTGTGGATTGAGGACAAAGGCAGATAAGAGTAGCTGGCGTTCAGTGGAAAAAAAACAGAGCGTAAAAACAAGCCGACGGAAACGCAAAGAGGGAGATCTCGGCCCATTTTTTAGGATGAAGGATATTTAAGATAATAATTTGACTGTCGTCTCTAAAGACCTCCGCCCGTTGCGGGCCAAATCGCCTGAAGCCTGACAAGAAGAAAACAGCATTGGACGGCCTGTGATTACTGTCAACGTTAGCGGCATTAGCGGTGACAGTAATGATGTGTTTGTAACATATTTTGCCAGGGAAGGCTGGCTGAGCAGAGGCTGGCTGAGCAGAGGCTAGCGTTTAAACAATGCCGGAGGATGCTAGCTCGTAGGAACGTAGCGGTGCGTGCTTCCAGTGAAAAGCCCCGAAATCATACTTTTGCGTTGTTTTCATCTGATAGTTCCTCAAAAAAAATTGACTTCTGAGAAATGTTCGAGAATTTTGGGCCACTGCATAGTAGTTCTTGGCGCTAAGAAAGTGTTAGCATAGCACAACTCAACACAAGAATGCAAACAAAAAAAGATCCTTGAAGTCATGTTAGATCATCAAGACAGTAAAAAAACAAGGGAAAAAAACGGCCAATGCCTGCTAGTGTTTTTAGCACTGAATTAAAAAAGCTAACGGTTTAAAACCTTTAGATAACTTCTTCCAATGGTGAGGAACATAAATGTAACGGAATGCTGCATCACTCTGATTGCTTTCGAGATGACCTTAGGAGTCTTTGATGATGACCGTAGGGGTCTTTGATGATGACCTTAGGGGTCTTTGAAGACATTAGGGGTCTTTGATCCTATATAGGGGTCAAACAAATCAAGAATGTATTTCAGTTTAAGGCCATAAGTTTTGTATGCTGGGAAGAAAGCACGTCGACTCTTAAAATTGGTGCGAGCTCTTCTTGCTCTTTGTGATTTTGGCCTTTGATGGCATCTGTCTAATCAGTTTACTTTTCAGTCCGTGTAGAGTCCACTTTGGGCTCGGCTCTATTATTCCCGCGACGTGCGATGATATGAGATCCAACAGATGGCTTTCCAGCACCTGTGCAATATGTTGAGGGGGTGTAATAAGTGCCAGAGTTATGAGGGAGAAGCAATCTCCTCCGACTGGAGCGCCATTCGCACTTTGGCGGCGGCGGCAACGGAAAACAAAGCAACAATATCCAATGTGATATGAAAGTGGCATCATAATGCTGACCTCATTCACTTTGGTTTGCAAATACATACACTTTTTTTTAAATGGAACTCGCAGGAGAGCCGACCTGGCGCATGACGACGTATCGAGTTCCATATAGAGCTGACGTGAAGTGATGATAAAATATCAAATCTTTCACAATCAAGCCTAGATGGTTTTCTATGAGTCAGACTTCTAGAGGTGGGAATGTCTGTCTGCCTGCCTGCTCTCGCGTGGCCTCCTGCCAGAACTCTAATTTAAGCGGTGGGCCGTCTGCCGAAGAGTGGATGTGGCGGCGGGGGTTTGTCGGAGCCGCCGGGGAGCCGAGCTCGCCCGGAGTGGAGTGAAGTGGATGTCTGCTAAACTCATCAATGGACGGGTGAGTGAATGAATGAGTCATCGTCAGTGCGGCGTCTTCACGGTGCGTTCACTGTCTTCCGTGTTTGCGCCGTCACCCGAGCTCGGCGGCGAGTCAAAAGTAAAGTACGAGGGTGCGTGTGCGGGCCAAGGAAAGCTGCTACGCAACATTTTTCCACATCCGCCTAATTCTCAAAGGTCAGACGCTTTCAGACTGCCGGCTGCGCCTCGCCTCGCCTCGCTCGCATCCGATTTCCATTTGGGCCGCTTTCACTCGCAAAGCCTCCCACCTTCCTGCCCTCCCACGGATCTTCATTAGCTCTTAGCAGGGGAGGGGCAAGACGACGACGAGTACGGACGGGAAACAAATTGTTGTCGACGTCCCGTTGTGGTGATTAAGGTGAATTACTGCCACCGAGAGGACCGGAGCGGAACGGGATCGGCTTGACAAACCGCCTGTCTGGATCCCTGTCCGAGCCTTTATTGGGTGGGCCGGCGGAGTGATTGGACGATGACGTTTTAAGGTTCTTTGAAATTGCGGTTGGAAGTTTGGTGGCATTTTTTTACGGGGTTAAAGTGTTTTTTTAGCTAGTTCTTTTTCCTCTTAGCGTTAAATTGTTTGGACCAAATAATCTCCATCAACAAGTCGGCGAATGCAGCAGATGTTCCTCTGTGGTCTCCGAGGGGATGATTTGGTGTCGACGTGATTTCCTACGACGGCTCCAAATGACTGGGAAAGGACTACGGCGAGAATTGCACCGCCAAAAGGAAAAAAAACGCTCATTCCTCAAAATTATTCAACTCCCTAAGCAGCGAAACATGTTCAAATGGCATTGTGGGATAATCACATTCGGGTGACGCCTGTCTGAAGAAAAAAAAACTTAAAAATCTTACCTGGCCATGTCCTAAATTCTTTCCAATTATTTCAGTCATCTTCTTGACGTTCTGGAAATTGTCTAGGATTGGAAACTGAAAAAAATGAACAGACAAACACATATAAGGATCATTTAGCCATTGCCAATTATCAACCTTTTTAGAATGGCATTGTCTGTAGACTCCCTCGAAAAACCAGATTTTCCCAGCACGTAGTTGCTAAACATTCGCGCAAAGACTCGGAATCGAAATCCATATTGCGTGCGCTCATTATGCATATAACCAATACGCCTGCTGTGGGTAATAAATATGCCATGACCACCCGTAAGCACGCATCGCATGCATTATCATTTCAAATAAGCCTAGCCACGTGTACATAACAAAAAATTAAAAATAAATAAAACAAGAAAGAACACAAACACACACCGGCACGCTCTTTTAATTAGCTAGCGCGCGCCCCGACACAAAAGGAAACGCCGCGGTGACTCAACGCGGCCATGATTTGGTATCACAATAGAGAGAGAGCGCGTGTGACTCACAGTTTCCATTGTGGGTTTGTCCGGGTGTGCGTGCAGGTGTGATGTGTGCGTGAAAAACACTGAGCAAAGGGGGGGGATCGTGGAGCAACCCCATTTTTCTTCCAGTTGACCTGGTGTTGCGCAAGCTGTTGTTTATGCTCCATTAAAAGGGCACGCACACACTCGCAAACATGTACACGCAAAGAAGAAAGGCAATTACAGGGACTTACTTACTTACTTACCCGTGGTTCCGTTTGAGTAGCCAGCATGGGTTTTTCCGTTGGCCATGTGACCTGGGTCAGGCTTGGAGTAGCACAACTCGCTTCCAATTTCAGGTAGACTGTTAAAAACAAAACAAAGTTGGAGCATTGAAATTCTAAAATGAGGTCGTTTTAACTTGCGGTGGCAGTCGAACGCACTGACAATGGAGCTAAGGGTAGCTTTTTTGCTAATGTGTGTTTTTGAAGGAATTGAAATGAAATTGAAAGTGGGACAAAAAACAAAGTTTGAACATTGACATTTTGAGATTGGGTTTTTTGAATTTCAGTTTGGGGTGATATTCTGCTTCAATTGGGGATCAAACCTGCGGCGTGAGTCGAACGCACCCACAATGGAGCTAAGGATAGCTAATTTGCTAATGTGGATCAAATTCAGTTCAGTTTCCGTGTACTTTTACAGTGTGCCACATAATGATGAATTTATTCCCTGCCATGTTAACGTATAGTACCGACAGTAAAGTTCATATTAAAAACATCCATTGATTGTCAAATTGATTTGAATGAAGATTCATTCGAATGCATTGGATGTCTATCAGCATCAACGGCAGCCAATGAGCTACATGATGAAAAAGGATGCAGGTGACATCATCATCATCACAGGGAAGCAATAATATATATATTTATCTCCGTTTTTTTGGCATTAAACCACAGTAACACAGTTTGTCGCCAGTGTGATACCTGGAAAAAGCAAGCCACCGCCAAGAACCAGTTTGGACCGGCTGGCGTGTCCGCCCGGCAACCCCACCACATCCCCCATGTGACGGCTTAGCATGTGACAAGAAGCTACATGTGATCCTCTGCTGATCACTAACCGTCGGCCACAGGTTCTTTTATGCGCTTTGATTTCGGAGAAACATGTTTTTTAATATCGGGTTCCATCGTGATACTTTTACATCATAGGGGTGATTTTTTGCACAATTTATGTTCAAAAATATAGTGCAGTAAGTATAGAGTATACTTTTTGCTTTGATATCGAGTTGTTTTTTAAAATGAGAATCCATAAAATAGGGAAATGTGTTTGAATTGATATTATTTTTTTAACTTGCCATTTTTTTTGGGTTGTTGAAATGTTTCATTTAAAACAAATTTCTGCACATTTATTTGATAACATTAAAATAGTTCAAGATATTACCCTTGATTATGTACATATAAATTAATTAATATGTATAACATGTTTAAAAAAATGGTGATTATTTTGCTAGCCATGTCAGTTTGTTTTAGGTTTTAAAAAAATGATTTTTCTTTTTAATTTAGAATCCATACATCAATTTTCAAAATCAATTTATCCTGCTCAAGATATACTAATTCAAGAATAAAATATTTAAAATGCCACTCATGCTAACATTTATTTTATGAAAATATTCACAATAAACCAAAAGTTTTTGCTGTAAAATTCTGTTGCACAAATATGTTGCTTTTACTTTTCCCAAGCATGGAAAATTGACTTTAAACTGCCTGGTTTGAGGTTTGCAATTCTTCTAGTAAAGTTTAAAAATACAAGTTTACAGTTGTCAGGAAAATAACAACGTTTCACTTTTTTATAGACTGGGAAGGAATTCAGAAGGCCAGTTAACTGCGATTGGTCGCCGCTTGCCGTGTCACATGGCGGGCGGGTCACGCGATACCTCCTTACTGGAAGACAGGAAGCGGCGCGTGCTGGCGTCTCGCGTGCATCCAATGCCTCTTCGTTTATAAATCATGCATTGACGCAGACTAACGGCATTGTAGTAGTCGTACTCAGTACTTAATGTAGTATAAGTGCTGCTACTTGTGCGTGGAAGGACTGGTAAAACTTGACCTCTATTTTTTGGGGGTCTAAACATTTGCTGAAGATGTGAAATTTCATTAAAAAAACATTTTAAAAAAAATTAAAGGATGGGTTGGCCAACTTGAAATCCTTATTTTTTGGTGTTAAATAGCCTATTGAACTCAGGTAAAAAAATAAAAAGTGTCCAATCCATTTTGACAGAGGGATGGCAGCAATTGTTCCATATATCAATTCAATAATAATAATAAATTTGACAGTGTTCTACATTTGTTTTCAAATTTAAACTTCTTATGCGCGCCATATTTTCATAATTTGGGGGTAAAAAAAAATTATATTCAGACTGTTCTTGCCTCCATTTTTAATGTTTTATAGTGTAATGTTTTTTAATGTTTATAAGTGCAGCTACTTGTGTGTGGAAGGACTGGTAAAACTTGACCTCTATTTTTTTGGGGGGTCTAATCATTTGCTGTAGATGTGAAATTTCATTTAAAAAAATTAAATCAAAGGATGGGGTGGCCAACTTGAAATCCTTATTTTTTGTGTGTGTTAAATAGTCTATCGAACTCAGGTAAAAAATAAAAGGTGTCCAATCCATTTTGACTGAGATGGCAGCCATTGTTCCATATATAAATTAAATAATAAAAATAATAATAGCAATAAATCTGACAGTGTTCTACATTTGTTTTCAAATTTAAACTTCTTATGCACGCCATATTTTTATCATTTTGGGGTAGAAAAAATATATTCAGACTGTTCTTACCTCCATTCTTAATGTTTGTAAATTATTTAATGCCTTTTAAGATAACATGTTTGTTTTATGTTTTGGATTATATCAATGAAATGTCCTCAAAAGTGCGACTTATGTGTTTATTTTTCGTTGTGCATTTGTTGGCGTCTTATACTCGGGTGCGACTTATAGTAGGAAGATTTTGGATTTCGTACCTGATAGCTTCGTGGCGTGAACCCCGTTTCATGATCGACGCCCTTTGCCATTCAGCGTTACCAGACATGCCACTGCCCCTAAAAAAAAGGAAAAGTTGTGACGCAAAGTTTGCCAGCGTTTGCCTCAGGGCGAGTGTCCCGCTGCCTCTCCGCGTTGCGTCTTTTGTTGTGGCGCCGATCGGAACATGACGCAACGCGGGGCGGCGAGCGAGAAACAGCCGGCGGCTGAACGGGAGGAGGGAGCTCACCTTGGAGGACGAATGACGGAACACACATCAAGGACGTCGCGGGATGCCGAGCGGGGGCTTCTTGCGGGCGACCTTCGGCGACATCGAGCGGATCTGCAAAACACCCCCCAAAATTTGTCCAAACTTTGCAAAGGATGATGATAACTTTGCCTTTTGTAGAAAAATATGTGAACATTTTAAAATCGCAAAAAGGTCATATTTAGTTTTTTTCATGTCATAAATGTATAAATAAAAATAGCAATATTTCCTGTTTTCCACTTTTTTTAAATCTAAATAAAAATGCTTTAATAGATTTCCAAATGAAGCCTAAAATATGACAAAATTCAGTTTGAGCCGTGATTCGCAGAATTATGACAATTATTTCAAGGCATTCCAAAAGCATAAAAATGATAATTAGCGAGAAAAAAAATCATAATTTTAGCGTCATTAGTGTACAGTCAGTTACAACTCGCTTTTAACACACAGAATTGTTTGAAAATTGCACTTTCAAGTTTGCTAATGAAGAATTTGTGACTCCCCAAACGAGGCATTATTAATTTGTTGTGCAAAAGGGGAAACTTATTAACCCAAGCTTTTGATCTGCTCCGCGTATTGGCCGCTAATTAGCATCATACACGCCAAAAGGCTAGAAAAACCGACCACGGCGCCCCAAAACAAGCTTTAAATCCACACGGTGCATCCAAAAGCACCGATTCATCACGTTTGAATGACGACGTTTCTGTAAATCGAACACAAAAAAATACAGCTTTGATTCCTCTGCTGCATTGCGGTAAAAAGACGACCAATAGCCAGCAAGAAGGAACCTTCAAAAGTTTGTGGAGAGGTGAGCCATCAGGGTCGAACCCCATTAAATCCCCCTCCCGGCCCATAGACACACAAACACACACATTAATGTGCTTGTGTTTTACATAGCGCCACATTATTGTCACCTCGCTGAATTGCATTAAAAAAAGCCCCTCAGAGAGAAAAATCCACCCAAGAATTGTGCAAGCGCTTCCCTTCCGCCCCAAAATGGCCGACACTTAAGCTTTTCAATTTGATTCCCAGCTAATGAAGCCTTGGGGTGGTGGGTGGAGCCTATCGTTCTAAAAAAGCTAATTAATTAAACGCCTGGTTCATTTGATGCGCCTCACAAAGAAGGAAAGAATTGGTGGTGTTTTGAAGGTGGATCCGTGGTTTTTTGGGGGGTTGATTGGCAAGCAAAACCGTGATGTTGACATTGTTTTGATCTCATTGGCTCAATTTGTCATGATGCCGGAAGCTTGAAATTCTTATCGCTTGCGGTCTCAGTGCAAAAATATTAAGAAATCACCCAAAAAGTAACCACGAAAAAATAGGAACTCTTATTAAAGGTGATAAGATAAACCGTCTATTCCCAAACTCGGATATAGAAACACCGTTTCACCGTTTGAACGAATCAGTTGCGTATGTCCTCGGGAACTATGCAAAACGACCAATTATGAACACAAAATATATATATATATTTTCCATTTTTATTCTATGAACAAGCCTAGCTTTGATAACAAAAAATAGAAAAGTTAGAGAGTGCTCACGTATTTGTCTTGCCGGCGGCGGCGGCATGGCAACGGCGGCAGAGCGAGGGAACCAAAATGAGAGCGGGAGGGAAACGCCGGCCCTTCGGCGAACGGCTCATGTGGAGAGGAAACCCGCAAAGCTGGTACACGCCGCCATCCGCCGCGATTCGCCGCCATCCGCCTCCTAACCTATTTGGACATGCTGTTATTTCCATACTGCCCGCTTGTTGCAACATAAACAAACGATGAGCCCTGTTGCGTTTTGACACTTTGGACGATGGCCAAAAAAACGAGGGCGCCACGCAAGTACTTTTACGGGTCATTTCATCATGTACAAGTCAATCTAATGGGAACCATATGCGAAGGACACGCGTGTGCTTTGCCAAAACGTCATTTGAAACTTCTAGACTATTATATGGACTATGTATATGGAGAGGGGTTTCAAGAAACATGAAATAATGTCTATTGTGGGGGGTGCTGGAGCCTAGCTCAGCCAACAATGGGCACCAGAAGGGAGACACCTTGAATGTTTGGTCAGCTAATCACAAGGCAGAAGGAGAGGGACAACCAATCACAAACACACTCATATATAGAGGCAATTTAGCATATGATGAACTTACCATGCATGTTTTGGGGATGTGGGGGGAAACTGGAGTACCCGGAGAAAACCCACACAAGCCAGGGGGAAAGATGCAAACTTGGAATTGAGCCCATGATCTCAGAATCGCCGGTCTGCCATAAGACACAATATTGCATTAAAATGACAGAATATTCAAGAAAGACAAAAAAAAAGAAAATATTTGATCAAAATGAAGCAAAAATATACATTTTATAGCCAAATATAATGAAATTTTTTTGAGAAATGACTTAATGTAAAAAAAATGGAATTAAAATAAATCAGTAGCAGCAGAAACCCCAAAATAAAAATAAAATACAGATAGTTTAATTAAAAAATGATGCCCGAACACGAAAATTTACGAGCCGCCGCCAAGACGAAACTTTCCGCCGCTGCCGACCTTGGGAAAATAAATAAATAAATCAAATGAGAGTGACGCAAGGAAAGCGCCAACCAGAGGGGCCGACTAAATTCTGCCCCCTCCCGCCCGCCCGCCGACTTTCGCAATCGCTCGTAAATAGTGTCGCAGGTGATGTAAGGCGATATAAGAAAGCGCGCACATTTGCACGCCAGTAGCCCGCATTTGGCCACGTCGGAGCGACCGGCTCGCCCGGCGTGGCGTCGCGTTACATCATCCTTCAGAGAACGGATGCTCCGATTACAGGAAAGGCAAACAGGGGGCCCCCGGGGGCCGCGCCAGTGTGTGCCTGCGCTCCCTTTGCGGGCTTACGTAACCAATCCAGACGTCTTTCGCGGCCGCCGGCTCCGGGTTCCGGTTTCGTCACTCTGCTAGCCGGGCGGTCTGGGGGGAGGGGGGTTATTTGGAGAGAAAGTGTCGACCTGGGGGCCAAATATGGCCCACCGCGTTACTTTGTGGGGCCGGGCTAATGTTCAAATGATGATTATAGATGCAAAGAAAATAGTTACTGTTTTTTTTGCCTTCTTTTTTTTGAAAAATAGCTTAACATTTTTTAATCCTCCAAAATTTACTTTAATTTAAAAATCTATTTGTTTGTTTTTTCATTCATTTTCTGAAAAGCTTTATCGTCTTTAGGGTCGCCGTCATTTTTTGGTGCTAAAAAAAAACTTTTTTTTTAAATTAAAAAATTGTTGTCCACTTTTATTTTTTGGATGTGAATAAAAAATAAAATTCTTGAAATATTTAATGATTACCTATTCTAAAAAAACTTCAAATAATCATTGTTGACATTTTTAAAGGAACATTTAGGTTTTTTTTATGTCTTTCCCATGTATATTTTTAAATTTAAAACAATACATAATAAAATATTGAGTGTTTCCTTTTAAATAAAAGAAATAAAAATGTTAGGAGCAATAAATAAGCCAAAATATTCCAAATAAAAGAAGATTAGCATGCAAAGCCAATTGATCCATAATCGAAAACGAATGAATAAAAACAAAAAAACATCATACACTATCCACAAAAGTATTTTGCCAACACTTTTGTGCATTTACGTCGGTTGTCAAATCCCCCACGAAGGCGCATCTATTTGCCACAAAATGTTACTGAATAATTAACTAAAAATAAATCACATTTGGTGCTGTTGCAAGATGAATATTTCATCATGTTCTTCATCATTTTCTCACATGCGCAGCAGATGTTTGTGCTTTTGAAGGCAATGACACGGACACGCCACATCTGCTCCATCTTGTCGCCACGTTTGGAAAAAATGTCAACAATAGAAGAATTCCAAAATATTGCACGGAAAAACCCAGACTGCTAAACAATCGAGACCCAGGCTTTAATTTTACGGGGGGAATTTACACGTACACGCAGAGAAGAAAGGCAATTACGGGGACTTACTTTTACCCGTGGTTCCGTTCCAGCACCCAGCATAGGTTTTTCCATTGGTCATGTGACTTCGGTCAGGCTTGGAGTACCGCTGTTTGCTTCGGTAAACTGTTTAAAAAACAAAAAATAAAGTTTGAACATTGACATTCTAAGATGAGGTCATTTGAACTTCAGTTTGGGTAAATATTCGGTTCCAATTGGGGATCAAACCTTCGGCGGCAGTCGAACGCACCGACAATGGAGCTAAGAATAGCTTATTTGCTAATGTGGATCAAATTCAGTTTCCGTGTACTTTTGTGAATTCAACTCAGTTAAATGTCACAATATCAACTTGCTTAAATGAGTTGGAAATACATTACTTCATCGATTCCAAATCTTTACTTATTGTGACGAATAATTATTTACTGTTTAACACCCCCAAGAATATACTAAACACCCCAACGTGTGTTTAAATATGCCAAGGTTTCTTCAATTGGACACGCTTTCTGGAGTCTGTGTGACTCATCGCTCGACACGACTGGAAAATCCTCACGGCGCCGCTCTCGAGAGCAACGCAAAAAGCCTTAATGACTCATGACGAGTACCTGTACCCCCCGGCACGTGCCGTCACGTGGCCTCGCCGGGTGAGTCATACGGCGGGTTGCGAGATCAAAAACCATCAGCTGTGCGTCGCTGAGCAAGAAAGACCCCGGGAATGGTCGTCTGGCAGCGTTCGGGGTATTTTATGCTTGACGGATGTTTGATTTGATGTTGGGAGACCCCCATCAAGCTCAGTTGGGAGGCGGGCTTCAACTATTTCACAGCTCATTAGGTATGCAAACCAAACCTTATAGTACAGTAATCCCTCGAATTTTGCGGTAAAATAGACCAAACATGGCCATGAAAATTGAAAAAACGCAAAGTAGGATCACCCCCATTATTACTACCACAATACGTTTTTGCGCCTATACAGAAATACAAAAGTACAATTATCAAAAATTGTATATTCATTAAATATTACAGCTATATCAAACTGTAAGGTATCAACATTTTAATATAATGTATACATACAAAAATGTAAATAGTGTACTGTACTCACAATGAAAATAGTTCCTCATGGGAGTTTTAGTCCAAGTCCTTTGTTTTCTGGTGGCCATTACCTGGGATAATTGAGAGATTACTATAATCATTTTCCATGGTTTTGGTTGCAAATAAACCATTGAAACCCAAATATTATTATTTTGTTTTCCAATGTATTTTTACTTTAATAGGAAACCTGAAAACGCCTAAAAGTTAATTTTAGTTTTTCTATAATGAGAAAATGCTGTAGAATCTCTCATTAAATGTGAGGTAGAATAAATTCTATGCTCGGGGATATTGATTAATTCCTGTCATGAATGTTTTAGGGCTTAAAAAATAAATAAGAAAAAATCCTATGAGCAGAATAAAAAAATATGTACCAGATGCGGCGTCCAGTGAATTTGAAATTGACGCCGGTGAGTCATCGACTGGCGATGTACAGCATCAGTGATGCGAGGATCCCTGATGAGACAGACAGACAAAGATCCCCGCGGAAAGAGTCTGCCACGACGATGCTGCGTTTCCATGGCAACTCGGCCTGACTAGAACATGATGGGTTTTTTTTCCTTCTGTCAAATGAGGGACCGTTTGAAGTCTGAGTGCTCGTCTTTGTGTACACAAATCTCCAGGGAGTCGCCGGGTCACGACTACAAAAGGGAACATTGTCTCGGGGGTGCCGTGACCTTGCTCTTTTGCACCCTTGGTGTTATACAGTTTGCACGATTGCATTGCAAAAGTCAAGGTGACCCTTAAAACAGCAACATTTAAAGAGGAGTGTACCTAAATCTTAAAAGTGTTGTTTGGTGGTTTTTCAGCAATTCTGGTTGTGACAACACAACCAGAATGGATGATATATTTTAGCTTTTCAGTGCTACGCTAGTTAGTACATGAAAGAATGGCGGAAGGGTCACACTGCAACGAGATGCTTACAAATAGCATGCTAAAAAACTGCAAAAATCTGCACACAAAAAATAAATTGACATATTTTGTTACATTTTCTGAGTGGGAGGGGCCAAGACAGCAGAGAAAGCATGACTAATTCGGTTCTAACTTCCTTATTAAGCCTTTTTGAGTGGATTTGTATCCTAAATTAGTTTAAATGAAAGCCTAATCTTATGGGATGCTATGCCTTTATCAAATCAAATCAAATCAAATCAAAAGCCTTTATTATCATCATACACCGCTGCATATAATGAAATGGGTGAAATATCATTCAACAAAGGTGCTCTTAAATGAGTCAAAATGGTTAAAAGTCTGCACCTTGATGGCCAACGTTTGAAATAGGTCCAGAAAAAGTCTTGGACTTGCCCAAGGGCCGCTGTGGGTTGGGGCAGCAATTTGTTCCAAGACATCCAGCACAGATACAGAGTTGAAGCAACGGGGGTTGGGCTACGAGAAGCACCTGACTGCAATCCACCGATTGCACTTGTAGGACACTAGTCTTGTGGAAAGCTTTGCTCTTTATGAAAACCTACATTTTGTGGAATACGGGGGGGCGGTGGATCGTAATATAACATAAACAAATTTAAATGAACTTGGAATACGATGCAGACACTCAAAAATAAGTTTAATCTAACCTTACACTAAACTTAATTCTAATTTTGTATTAAAGTTTGAATACCTTTATTCTCCCGGGTTGGCTGTATTTGCCCCACCTCCACCCTGACTTTCACTATCGATGGGCTGTTTGCTTTTGTATTCCCTTCAAAATATTCCAAAAATGATGCACACAAATGTCCTCACAATAGGATAACGCACGACCACTTGCCAACGAGAAGTAATATATACTCCTCGTAATAGCGATCGCTCCGCCGTTTTCAATAGGTCCAGAAAAAGTCTTGGACTGGCTTTGACAGTTTACACCAGGCAGCTTTTTGTTTTCCAAGCCTTCTAGCACAAACATAGGTGACAAGGTTGAATCGACGGGGGTTGGGCCACTGTGGGTGGCGGCAGCTTTTTGCTCAAGTCACCCAGCACTGACCGAGCTGACTTACAAACTTGAACCAGCGGGGGTTGGGCTGCAAGAAGCACCTGACGGCAATCCACTGATTGCACGCGTAGGACACTAGTATTGTGGAAAGCTTTGCTCTTTATGAAAACCTACATTTTGTGGAATACGGGGGGGCGGTGGATTGTAATATAACATAAACAAATTTAAATGAACTTGGAATACGATGCAGACACTCAAAAATAAGTTTAATCTAACCTTACACTAAACTTAATTTTAATTTTGTTTTACATTTTTTTTATACCTTCTCCTGGCCGGTTGGCTGTTTGCCCTGCCTTCACCATCACGTTCACTATCGAAGGGCTGTTTGCTGTTGTATTCCCTTCAAAACATTCCAAAAATGATGCACACAAATGTCCTAACAATAGGATAACGCATGACCACTTGCTAACAAGAAGTAATATACACTCCTCGTATTAGCGATCGCTCCACCATTCGCGCTGACTAACAAGAAAAAAAAACACTGAAAAAAATGCAACGCCTTGCCCAGTGCTCGTAGATAGATATCTGTTATACACGAAGATGCGGCAAAAAATGATAAACAACCTCTCATGTCTTGGCCACCTGGCTTTCTCGTATCTCGAAATTTGTCTCGTATCTAGAGATAATTATTTGCTCGAAATTTTACTTGTATCTCGAATTGCTCATATGTCGAGGTACCACTGTTATGTTAAAGTTGCTTGCTGTGTCGTATTTCCAATGTGTTTTTCAAACCGGGGAAACGAAAATGCGATTTTTTTCTGGTCTTATCGACAAACCTGACTTTTACCCCAACTGTCTTTGAATCAGCTCGCTCACTGGCCTCACGACTCGCATCAGTTCCATCTTGTTCCGCGTTCTATCACATCTCACAAGCTCGCATAGTTGTCTGGCTCCTCCGTGTAAACGTGTCAGTCGCGCGTCTTGCCAACCCACCTCCCACGATCACATGCTCCTACTTGCTCTCCCACACCATTTTTGGTCATACTCAGATGGATGTCAACGGTCTGAGATAAGTTAGCGGAGCCCTCGTCAAAGTCTTTGTCAGTCTTTTCCGTCTTTTACACCGATTTTGGACTCACAAAGTACGACAATCTGACCTCGTACGCACTGACTTCCCGAAAAAGGCCAAAAAAGGGACTATTCGATGAATTCCATTTGACGGAAGGATCAAATATCCATTGAGAATTCTCAAGCCGATGTTGGTTTTCAAAGAAAATACGTAGATGGCTCCAAAGCAAACCTGTGGGAGTCCATTTGACACTGTATACGGAGACGGTGTATATTTGACTTGATGAAAAGCAATTGGCCTTGAGCCGTTGAGTCAACAAGCGTCCTTCTCGGCGAAAGCGTTTATTTAATTGGGAGTCGCTTCCCCGGGCCGCGTTAAAAGCCACGGCGGTAATCTCGACCAAATCTCTCGTCCCTGTGGGCGATTTGCTCAGCTCGGGGGTTTAATGTTTAGAATTCTACGCATGGCTTTTCGCTATTAAATCCGTCGGGAAAAAAAACAGGAAAGCCGAAGCAGAATTTGCAAATGAGCTGTGGAATTTGGAGTTTGTTTGAACGTCATTGGCGACTAACCAGAAGCTGTATCAACAGGAGGGAAATATGCAACTCGTAATCTCATACGACATAAATTCCTAAAACGATCGGAGATTTCCTGAGAAGTTATTCAAGGATATTCCGAATGAAAACATCAACATGACGTATGGTTCTACCTAAAAAATTGAATAAGTGTGCAAGAAATGTGAGCAAAAGAGCGCGTGAGTCATTTATGAAAGCCGGCGTCGTCTATTTTAGCCGCAGAAGGCAAGCGCTCTATTTCCGAACACGTCGGCCGTCCTTGGGGCGTCTTGAGTGCTGGGTACGGTTACAACGGAGGGAATGCTAGCAAGGACGAGTGGAGGAGGAGGAAGAGAGGGGGGGAGAAAGGAGGGAGGGAGGTTGAAGGAGTTAGCGAGGCAAGGGAGGAACACACGCAGTGAGTCAGAGGCCAAAGAAATTCCATCTGGGAATGCCATCTATCTTTTCATCAATGGAAGGACGGAATGGGCCGACTTGTTCAATGAACTGACTGACTGCATGGGAGCATTGAAAAAGGCTCTTTTCCATGTCTTCCATTCAGGGAAAAGTCTTCTTTGTTTAGCACTTTCACGCGCCATTATTTGCTCAGTGAGTCGTTCTTTATTTATTCTGATAACGTCCTTTTAAGAAATAATAGTAGGGATGTCCCGATGGAATTATTTTGCATGTGACCTGATTTGATGGATCGGCCGATACCTGGGAAATGTGAAAAATAGCACATGAAAAGCTATGCTATACTAAAGGGTACCCGGACGTTTCGTCGAAAGACGTTTGGTAGGACGGACGTTTGGTCGCCGGGTTGTTACTGTTGAAACCAGCTCTCAAAATTATAATCATGAGAGATAGAGTGAGTTTAACATCAAAATATCTAATATCAAAATATCAACAGTAAACTCTCTGTCATAAATTGACGGCGACCAAACGTCCGTTCTACCAAATGTCCGTTCCACCAAACGTCCGGTCGACCAAACGTCCAGGGACCAAACATCCTGTCGACCAAACGTCCAGGGACCAAACGTCTTTCGACGAAACGTCCAGTCACGATACTAAAGCCATTTAAAGGCATTATTAGCATTAGCGTTATCGTCATGGTAAAAATCTCACAGTGTACCACAAAACTAAATATACTTTACACGCTCCCAAGTCTACGACCTTGTGCCCTTTCCTGTTTCGCAATCCGGGAAAGAAAAAGCTAAGCCGTCGTCCTAAATTCAACATGGCGCAATCGTGGATGATGGAAACATTTGGCCTGCTGCCGCTGCAAATATTCTCAAGTCTCACACGGCTCACAACATTTGACCGCAAATTACGAACTGTTTTTAACCCTGCGGCGTCCCGGTCTTGTTTTGGAGAATCTGGGTTCAAGTCGCCAGGTCTAGACTGTGGCGGTGTGGCACGCAGCCATTCGTGACAGACCGACACTCGACACGCGTGTGTGAGGAGACGGCTCATGACCTTAACACAACTCCGCAAGTTCATGCACCCTCTGCAAATAGAGAAGCGTCCACGAGGTTACCATCAAAATGCAAGAATGTACTGAGCTACAAATTGGAGTATTTTAGCATTTAAAAAAACAAAAAGACGATGATTGATGTATTGTCGATCGAGCCCGAGGAGAGCGGAAGGCCAGACCACCGCAGAACACGGAACGGGACCCAAAAGCGGTCGATCTGGCTCGGCTTTGGTCTGATTGTCTAAAACTGCGGTTCTTTTTGGAGCGCTTTGCTTTTTCGCGGTTGGGTTCTGCTTTTTAACATTTGCTGCGACTATGAGTCATACCTGGAAAGGAGCTGCGTTGCTTCTGCGTGGACAGCCGACGGATTCGCCGCGGTTTGGGTACAGCTCGGGGGATTTTTTTTCACGTGCTTATTGTTGGAATCTGCAGGGACAAAAGTTATTGTTATAATACTGGATTATAATATGCAACAGAAGTAGTAATGGTGGTAGTAGTAGTAGTAGTAGTAGTAGTAGTAATAGTAGTAGTAGTAGTAGTAGTAATAGTAGTAGTAGTAATAGTAGTAGTAGTAATAGTAGTAGTAGTAGTAGCACTTGTAGTAGTAGTTGTAGTAGTAGTAGTAGTTGTAGTAGTATTAGTAGTTGTAGTAGTATTAGTATTAGTAGTTGTAGTAGTAGTAGTAGTTGTAGTAGTAGTTGTTGTAGTAGTAAGGGATTGTGTTATACCTCCACTAGATGAAGCTGTAGTAGTAGTAGTGTTTAGTTTTGTTACACATCACTTAGATGGATCTGTGCTAAAGGGAATATTACAAAATGATTAAGCAAAAATTGAAATGTTTTAATTGCATTTTATACTGTGGAAAATACTGTCTATAGATCTGATGAATTAACAGTTTTTTAAATTACTGCCCTCTGAAGGACTGGAGTCAAATCGTATTATTTGATCTGTCAATATTTTGATTGTTTTAATGTGATGGAAGTTTGGTCCGCTACTATGGATTGAATGGAATGACTTTTCAAATAAAAGTTAGAGTGCAAAGCTCTGGTCTTGCGTGCAGTATGAGTCACCGGAGAGAGGCTCCACTGCAGGCTTGCAGGATTCATTATGATAAATGGGAGGTGTATGGATTTCTTTGTAGAGGAGACAAGAAGCCTTGGCAACAGCAGAGTAGCCTTCTCACCCGTGTTGCTAGCTTTGCATGGATGCTTACAATGGGTTTTGCATTTTGGAGATTGATTGATGCAATCGGGAGTTTGAGCAAATTACCTACACTGCCAATGGAAAGGTAGATTGTCTCTACAATGACAACTCCAAGCTATATATTAGCATGAAAGGACTGAGTACCTCGTTTGACATGGACTGTGAAGGACTAATTGGCTGCTGGTTGTCAAAATGACAAAAGACGTTAAAAACTAAAAATGATCACGTTATGAATAGCCATCCCTCTTGAAGAAAAAAATATGTTCTCAGTTTGTCATGTTGATAATCAGCGCAATGTCGCCCTCTGGCGGACACATGTGGAAGCATCAGAATTTAACATGGACCGAGGAGTAACGCAAATTGGTCGGTTGGTATGTCGTAAAATATTTAGGATTAATAATGTAGTGTAGTTAATCGGTAATGAGTATTCGGACGTGAATTTTCTAACGTTATAATAATTTTCCAATGTTGGGAAATGATTTGTACAAGCTTAAGAGGGTGAGCTGAGTATTACTTAGTTTTGAGCTATTTGACAGGAGAATCCAAAGGGAATAAAATGGAGAAAAAAAATCACAAAAGGCAGGCTTTTATAATTCAGTCATCGTAAACAACAAAGAGAATATGTATTTTGACGCTGTAACGCTGATCCCAGATCGGTGAAACACAGAAATAGCTAGCCGTAGTTCCACATTGCGCATGCGTACATGAATTGACGTGGAGGAAAAGTCAACTACGGCAAGTCTTTGGAGACAAAACTACGACCAGTATTTTCGCGAGGAGCAAAATCGTTAAAATGACAAATAACAAAGACGGATATTGATCTTAATACTCTGCATCAGGTCATCCCAAAATTTCAATTCACATCTTCAATTACTTGGTTTTTGTTCGCTTGCACATCTTGTCTAAATGGATGTATCGTCCACCTTTTAGAGAGGATCGAGTTACGAGTGACTTTGGGGTAAATCGGATGGCAGTGTTTTCAGGCGGGCTGCGATTTTAGCGATCTTACGGTAAGAAAGCCCCTCTGTCTCATCGACGCTATTCAAAGCGCCGAGTGATGCTAACATTCGAACCCGGAGAAACTAGCTAATATTTCCCGAATCAATAAACCGAAGCTTCCGTTAGCTTGTTTTAATTCCTGGTTGGCAGCTATGCTAACCTTCAAGTCAACAGCAAAAACCACACACAGTGTGAATTGCTGAAAACAATACGAGTTCACATAACTACCAATCCTTACTGTGAAATGATATTGTATTCAAAAGTAATTATGTTACACATAGTAAAATAAATGCAACTACATTTGGTTTTAAGGCCGGTGTTATGTTTTCAAGTGTGTGTGTGTATTTGTGGGTCACCTGATTGGAGAATCCAGAAGTACTGTAGTCTTGCTTCTTGTTTCCATCAGTCACTCCATGGCGGTGGTCCAGCTCACCTCCCAATCTCACTCCCAGAAGCTTCTGGATAGTCTTTACCACCTGAAACTGCAGGGTCACCTGAGTGACATCACGGTGCAGGTGGACTACCAGGGCCAATCCAAGGCATTCCAGGCTCACCGCGTGGTCCTCGCCGCCTCCAGCGGCTATTTCAGTCAAATCTTCCTATCGCAGGATGCCATCCCAGACCAGATCTCGCTCTCCAACATGCCGCCGTGTGACTTTTTTGACTTTTTGGAGTTTGTGTACACGGGGAAGGTGGAGTTGGCCCAGACCAGGATCGCCGACATGCACATGGCGGCGGAACTCCTGGACTGCAAGGAGCTGGCCAGGGTTTGCGTGGAGAACGACGTGTTCGGCTCGGACGTGGTAGTGGAGTCGTCCACGGTGACCGAGACCGGTGCGGAGGTTCTGTCGGAGAGCCTCGAGCGGCCCCCGAAAAGGTCTAGGACGAAGACCGCCAAACTGAAAATGAGCTTAGGTGGCCGCAGAGTCCTCCAGAGGCGCATTCCGACGGAAGAGGCGTTTGACGGCGAAGACGACGACGCAGAGGCGTACTCGCCCGCTTCTTACTTTGACGAGGACACGCTGAGTCTGAACGAGGCCGAGGAATCCCTGCTGTACTCTGCGTGCGAGGACGAGGACGAAGAAGGGTCCGCCGCCGTGTCCAGGAGGTCCTCCAAAGGGAAGTTCAGTTGCAGTCAATGCCAGAGGGTCTTCCACTACGAGAAGAGCTATCTGAAACACACCAGGTAGGCGCTTCGGCGGTCGAGGCTCGGTCAGGTGGGTCCCTACGAAAGCGGGATGACTGTAAGACTGTAAGACTTGATCCGTTTCTCTTGCAGGACCTGCCACGGGAGCCAAGCCGACCTGGTCTACCGTTGCGAAACCTGCGAGAAGACTTTCTCCAACCGCAGCAACTTGAGGATCCACGAGAAGCACGTCCACAGCACCGAGCGTCTCTTCACCTGCGAGGTCTGCAACAAGAAGTTCAAGCGCAAAAAGGACGTGGTGCGCCACCACAAACAGGTCAGGGCTTTTTAGGGGTGGAAAAACTCAAGTTAAGATCAGAAGAGGGTAAGACACGAGTACTAGTTTCTGTCTTCTACTATTGTATCCAACGATGCATGACATTATGACAAACTCCCGTCAATCCTCCACTGGCGACCCGACCCGTTCCCTGACTTTCCCAGTTTGCCCTTTTCAGGTTCACGAAACGCATCTGCACGAGTGTTCCGAATGCGGCAAGCTGTTGAGCTCCAAAGGCTCGCTGTTGCTACACAAGCGAACGCACAGTGGCATCAAGGCCTACGTTTGCTCCGAGTGCGGTGCACGCTTCACCCAGAAATCGGCCCTCAACATGCACCACAGGTACCAGTAGATGTTGGAAAAGTGGGCGAGAAATTGTAACATTCAATGATTTTAACGGGGCGGCTTATATGCGAGTAAATACGGTATGACATTGTAACGTGGTTGTGTTTAGGATCCACACGGGCGAGAAACCCTTCGCCTGCGACATGTGCGACTCCCGCTTCACCCAGAAAAGCATGCTGGCCTATCACAAGCGCTCGCACACGGGTGAGGCGACCACCCGGTTTTGGGATTTTTGGGCCGTCTTTGACTTGTGTTGTTGTTTAAGGTGAGAAGCCCTTCATGTGCGAGGCTTGCGGAAAGAGCTTCGCCTCCAAGGAATACTTGCGCTACCATTCCAACATCCACACCGGATCCAAGCCGTTTAAATGCGAGCAGTGCGGCCGTGGCTTCGCCCAGAGGAACTCGCTGCGGCAGCACATGAACGTGCACACGGGTACGAATCCCGATCGCCCGTGGCGCCCGCGGTGATTCTGATTTTGTCTTTGGACAAACTGAACGCAGGCGCGCGACCCTACGGCTGCAAGTTCTGCGACAAACATTTCACGCAGCTCAACGCCCTCCAGCGCCACCAGCGGATTCACACTGGCGAGAAGCCCTTCATGTGCAGCTTGTGCCATCGCACGTTCACTGATCAGTCTACGCTTCGACGGCACACCGCGGTGAGTAAAAAATACTACACTTGAGCGCGTGTATACTACCAAAGCAACAAAAAGAATGCCGTAGTTTAGCACTTTTTTAACACAATTTAGAAAAAATGATGGCGCTTCACAACTTTGAAAATTTCCTGACAACTGACCCTTCTTCAGCCTGTTATTCTCCATTTTCCAAGGATGGGCGATCTAAAAGAGAACGATTTTTTTTACATACTGGTTCATCTTGGTTGTTTTTTCCTCTAGTGAGACTTGAGTCTGAAAAAGAGTAAAGCAATTGGTGAAAGAAGGTAAACATGCATGAAAGTACAAAAAATGGTGTGGATTTTTCCTTCATTTTTAGACCCACGATGCCAACGCTCCGTGGAAGAACTACCTGGTGGTTCTGCAGGACAACGTGGAAGAAAAGAAATCCAAAGAAGAAAGAAGGGTGGCGGCTCAAGAGAGAAAAAGGGCCACCCAGAAAGCACGCAAACGCAACGCTAATACCGCCATCTTGGGCTTGGAGACCAGGGAGGTCACCCTGCCGCCCGACTGGACCAGCCCGGGGGGCATCACCCTGGTCGGTCACGGCGACGCGGGCGGGTTCACCCTCGTCCACGGTGGGAATCCGCCCGAAGCTCGGGCGGAGACGGACGACAGCGGCGGCGTGGTCACTTTGGACGGCCAGTTCACCATACCAGGGGAGGCCGAGCCTACCGAGACTACCCATTCGCTAGCCGCTGATCCCACCGCCGTGTCGTCCCTGCTGGAGCAGGCTGCCTCGCAGACTATCCTGGCTCCCGATGGGGGGACGCCGCAGCCCGACATTTTGACGGTGGTCGTGTCTGAGCAGATGTGCAGGGAGGAGCAACTAAGGCAAAAAACCATGGAGATGAAAGCAGACACACAAAATGATAATCCCTGAAAAAAAAAATCTAATTGAACTCCATATTTAAGAACCTAATTGAGACATCATTTATGGTTGGCATGGAAAGCTATTAAAAAAACAACTATATTTATTGCAAATTGGCGAGAGCACGAGAGTAAAAACAAAAATCACTTTTTCCACTTCCAAAAATATTTAACACAAGATGTGATAACATTTTAGTATGGTTAATTTCTTAAAGTGAGATGTTGCATCACTCTGCAATAAAAATGACTGTTGAGCACAATAAGGACTGAATACAACTTTATTGTCCATTCGCAAAAGCACACCGATTTCTTTTTTTTCTTTTTTTTTTTTATGATCCGAGAAAAGCTGGAAACTTTGGTAAGAGAAAATAGGCGACACGGGTTGGGTAGGGAACATGCAAATTGAAGGGGTGGACAACGTGATGGTAGCCTAGCCATCCGTTAGCATTTGAACCGGATGACCGTAAAGTCAAAATCAGGAAAAAATAAATAAATCCTAATGGATTATAATCATGTCAGTAGGAAGTAATAAAGTGTCTAATGTTATGTTTAACAGTCATTGCATTTTTCAACTTTCCCAACACACGAGTACAATATAATTATGTGTCTATAAGTTAAATTATGTGCAACAATATTAAATTAACCTGTACCCAAAGTGGTTTTAGGGCCTTTCAAAGGCAAGGTTTTATAGTCTTTTTATCTCGCTAACAAGTGGATACGGGAAACCATGCTTGTGATAAAGTGCAAATACCGCTGTTAGAATTGATAATGGAATGGCGTCTTTTTCAGGTTGTCATGTAAAACAGTTGCATAAAAGCTGGCGTGGATTCATCCAAATCAATTCATTGATTACTAGTCAATTATCAATAATGACAACAATTAGGTATCTAATCCACCATATATTCAAAGTATAATAGCGTCGCTGTCAGATACGCAATCACCACGTAGTTTTGTTTTGTTACCGTCACGGACAGAAAAATGTGACGAACATAAAAGTTACGCATGAGAGAATTGGAGACGCTTTACATTCCGTTTTGTAGGGAAGCGATACTGTTAAGCAGTGTTGTGTTGTGTTTTGTGTGTGGGGGGGGAACCATGCGTGTAACTTGGATGTCCTTGGGGGCGTCGGCTCTCATTTGAGGTCCCCCTCGTCGCCCTGGATGGTCTTTTTGATGCGTAACAACAGCGTGGTGTGCCATTGGTCCAGACGCGAGATGGAGTCGAAGTCCTTCACCTGAGGGATTGAAAATATCGGGTTTTATTTCAACAAACTTTTGGGACCCATAAATAGTTCGAAAGCGTTGTAGAACCTACGGCTGGTCGCACTTAGTCTAAATTGAGTGGAAAAACCACATGTTAAAGCTTAGACTTTTAAATGAATGTTTACTCAAGACGAGCTAGGCGTACTGCATGACTTTTTACTTCTACTTTCTAGGCAGACTTACCGCTTCTGTGAAAGCTTCGCTGTTCTGTTCCTCGTGAGCTTCCAGCAGTTTCTTTTAAATAAAAAAATAAAAAAACAAGGACGTGGGTTAAAAAGAAAAACAAGGAGAATCAGACGAGCGTCTACCTTCAACAGTTTGCATTCTCTAGAGTCGGAGAAAGCAGGGAACATCTCCTCGTATTTTTCCACAGCGATCTGCGAGGGGACCGACCGTCAGGCAGGTTAACGCGCTACGAGGTGGGTAAAGGGACCCCGGAAGAGACACACTTGCCTTGGCGTTGAGCTCGTCCACGATAAAGTGACACAGCGACGCTTTAAAGAAATACTCCTTGGCGCTGTACTTTAGCAGCGGGTTGTCCATCGTGCTGGCGCCAACCTGCGTATACATTCAGTTTATATATAAAAATTCCTGAATTCATTTAAAAAGAATGAGGAGCTTTTAAAAAGGCAAAATAAATGTTACATTTTTGTCACAGGGTGTCCCACAGGGATCAATGCCATGCCCCATTTTTTTTTCAAAAATTCTATGGCTAGGTTTTACCTGTTCATAGATCTCAATGGCCTTCTGGTACTGTTCCAACTGAGCACAGTAGGCCCCAACCTTCAATAGACACTTGTTGGCTGAACTACAGGAAGAGAGGATGTTTTAACATTAAAAAATATATAACAATATAACAACATAGGCTATGAAAAAAAAGAGATACACAATGTAATTTATTATATGCTAATGACTTCCTTGTTTATCAATGCCGTAGTTATTTTCAGATATGTTTTGATTCGTGTTCACAATCACTTCAATATGGATTCCTTGCGTGTATGGATACTTTAGAATACCTGTTTGATTCTTCTCCCTTGTAGTAGTCCGCTGCTTGCTCATAATGCGCAATTGCCTGTGCAGGAGTTAAAAGAAATATTGTTGTATGTCGTGTTTTTTTTTCACATGATAGTGCCAACTAATTCCAGAATAAATTTTGACTGTACTTTTTCGATGTCCACCAACTCAGCCTCGTAGATTTCGGCGATACTGATGTGATGTTTGGCCGCGATGGTGAACCTTCCCTAGTAAGTATTTATGCGTGGTTAAAATGATTACATGCCAGAACCAGTTGAATTTTTGGATACTGCATTCAATTGGATAGCATTACGCATCTTGTGTATCTGATAGTCTGTTTTTTTTCCCGTACATATTCTGCTTTCTTACCATGTCTGTGTAAATATCGATGGCGGCATTTAAACACTTGATTGCCTCTTTTGGCAGCATGAAGAAGAAAAATGAGGAAGGAAATGTTAAGACATCAAACGTGTTAGGCTAATAAATTTAGAAGTGGAAGAACAGACAGACACAAAATGGCTGCCAGGAGAAAACTAATTGTGGAAACGCAACCACATGAAAATGTTAAAATATGAATTATAACAACTTCAAAGCAATTCCATTTCTTCTATTTATACTGTTTCAATTTTCCTGGAGATTTTTTTTAATTTTGCAGGCTTTATTTTAGTTTCATTTGGCAATTTGTGAGCTGATTTTAATCAGATAAGTTAAGCCTTTTGAGTGGATGTCACCAGTTGCTAGCTAGTCTTACCATTGGGATCAGACTTCTTGTACGCGTTGCCGGCATCGATGAAACTAGTGGCGCAGTCGTGTTTATTCTGCAGCTGCATGTGAAGGTGAGCGGCCTTGCAAAACGCTCCACCGGCACCTAAAAAAAATTGAAAATCAAATAAATGTTTAATTTAATATTGCATTTTGTAGTCTGTCTGTGCTGGGTATTATTAATTATTATTCATGTTCTTATCTCACCACTCCAGTTCTTGGCCATCTTGAACATGTTGGCTGCTCTGCAGTACATTTCACAGGCTTCCTCCACTTTGTGATGATGTCCTCTAGAAAAAAACAGAAAAGGACGAGCGTACGTAAAGATTCAATAAATTGCTTCAAAGTGTAACCTATTGATCTGAGTTCATCCCCTTGGGACTTCACCCTGGTGGTTATAATAATTAACGAGTCAGCCATTCAATTAGGGTAAAATACGTATATGACGTCACTGCATGGTCAGACACAGAGTTAATATCATGGATTAAACATTCCTTGTCTTTAGTAAGTGCATCACAAATTCAAATAACTGTTATAATGCTTCTTAAACCTGCAATATTCCAGTTCACCAATAATTCATCAATGTACATACGTACATCATTTAGACTCGTTTTCGGCACGTAAAATGATGAGGCAGCTGCCGTAAAGTAGAAAGAAATGTCGTACAGGTGTAATATGATAAAATTATGACGAATTAGTTGTTTACAGTAGCAGGATGCCGTCTAATTAGCATAAAGCATGAATAACGTGCCGACGCCCTTTTATTTGGTTACGTAATGCATGTTTATATGAATTAAAAGAGACAATGCGACAATAATGTATACTAGCTCGTGCTCGCTTACCCGCCGAACATTCCTCCCAAAAAAGAACCCGACGACTTGCATTTCTTGTCGGCGTCGGCCATGAGCTGTATAGCTTCTTTTTCTTTCCCACTGTTGTCCATGTTTTCAAGGGGTGTATTTGGAGTTAAAGGCAGAAAAATACCGCAGAGGAGTTGATAGTGCAGGGATTACAGGCAATGGGTTTACTCGCCAGGGTCTGTTAACGGCTTTGGCGCGAAATGTGGGAGTTGTAGTTCTTTTCCGTCCTTCCAACCATTTCCGGTATTGATCTCCACGCTTGAAAGAACTACAACATCCAGCTCAACGCAAATTGATACGATTTAACACTTCGTTTTTTAGTCTTGTTCAGTTTAAATTCTATTTCTTACGTGAGAGCAAATTCGTAACCTTTTAAGTTTTTCTTCAGTATTTTTTTAATTCCATTCATTTTATGATTGAATATGCCAAATATTAAAGTTCCTTGACTGGTCCCTTTTTATACATAAGTAAAAAAAATATTTTATAATATAAAGTTAGGCCATTTTTTATTTTTTTATTTTATAATATAAAGTTGGGCCAAAAATTATCCATGGTAGTGCTGCTGGTAAATCACTATCTCACTTATGTTGCTGTAATTCAACATTTTTTAAGATGACCATTAGTGCTTGTGTCAGTGGTTTTTTTTTTTAATTAAAGAAAAAAAAACCTGTAATGGTAATGTGGATTTTAAATGGAGGTTTTGTGCATGGGGAGGATCCTTTAATCATTTGGCTATTTATACCTGGAAAAAAACAACAACAATCAAGGACAGGTTAAGTTAGATTCTTTAATTTCAATGAAAAGATCAACATGCTTTTTCACATCCTGTTGTGGCAACTCATGGAGTAAAAATGCAAGCTTGTTTACATGACATTGCATGATAAAGTACTAGTGCTATGAATTACTGTACTTTACTGTGGGGAACTAGAAAATGTAACAGAAGGCAAAGATAGTCCCCCACCAAAAAGGCTCCCTATTTACATTAAACGAACAAACAAAAATACCTGATGTGAACCTGATTGTGATAAATCATCGGAACAGAAACACAATATCCACTCGTACCAAGTTTAAAGGCGACGTTGCATTTGAAGTGCGAGAAAATGATTACCTCAAGTTTTGAAATTCATGAAAGATTACATGTACAATCTGCTAAATAATAACAAAACAAACAAAAAAGGAAGGTAGAAATTCATGAAAGCCAGGCTAAAAGGTCCTTTTTTAATGGTTTTGGACTTCTACTGCTTTAAGGTGATGGCTACAGGCATTAAAAAAATGTAAAATAATGGCACATCTTACTCTAATCCACCGTGATCCACTTTAATTCTAATTAAAATGCCTTTCTGATCAGTCTTTGATTTTTTCTTTAAACATAAGCTAGCAATTGTGTATTTATTGTGTTCAAATACATTCAAAATGTGTTTGAAAAGTAAGTCCTAGTATGTTTCCATATGTTTAAAGCTTGTGGAAAGTGTATTTCAAGGTGAAAACTCGAAATGGTAGATTTCCACCAATCACAGGCACATTTGCGACACAACTTGTGCGTAAATTCCGAAAGCAGAAGCAAGTTATCGTGACAATCAACATGCAGTTGGAACTCTATACACACCAATCTCGGAGGAGCCTACGAGGAGCTGAGGCCTGAGTCGGACTCGGCGCTGCCGCTGCAGGCCCGCTCTTTGCTGCCCGCGCAGGGTGCCGAAGAGCACGGTATGGAGTAGCAGGAGCAGGCGGGGCTCTTGAGGGTCTCCTCGGTGATGACCTCCCGCAAGGAGTGCTGCTCCTCCACCTGGAAGATGTTGGACTGTTCCAGTTGCTCCTCACAGATCCTGCAGAAAGCGGTTGACGTAACGTTAACGTGCAATCGACGCTTTGTCGTTTGAACAAAAATGAGGCAAAACAAAAAGCACGTTGAGCCACCCATGTTTGCCTTGCGTCTTAGGAAGTCCATTTTACAACCCAGCTTAACACCAAAGCAATGCAACCTTACTCCACCCTAAAATAAATGACTGGGCAGGTAGTGCCAGGGAGCACACAAGAATGTGGTATGTCACTTGTGTGTTGGTAGTCAAACACAACTAAAAAAAACAATCCTCGCTTTTATAACATTGAGTATTATAATCACTGCATTCTAGTATGCATACCGTGACATGCATACCTGTTACTCGGACGTTTGGTCGCCTGGACGTTTGGTCGCCCGGACGTTTGGTCGCCCGGACGTTTGGTCGCCCGGACGTTTGGTCGCCGGGACGTTTGGTCGCCCGGACGTTTGGTCGCCGGACGTTTGACAACATGACAGAGAGTTTACTGTTGAAACCAGCTCTCAAAATTATATTCATGAGAGAGAGAGAGTTTAATATCTAAATATCTACTGTTGAAACCAGCTCTCAAAATTATATTCACCCGGGCGACCAAACGTCCGGGCAACCAAACGTCCGGTCACGTGCATACCTGACTCATTTACCAATCGTTAGATTCTCGTCAGGATCTGAACTGTGGTGCAGATAGCATCGGCTAACATAACCGACCGGTCACAACTGCTCGCTAAGTCCTTCCTTTGTGTTGATGACAGATAACAGACTCAATGTAGTATTTTTCAGTATTGCGCTAGACACTTAAGCATCCCAACAGAAGCAGCAGAAGGCCGGTGAGCTTTTAAGCTTTCAAAGTAAAGCGAGGCTGTAATCCCGTTAAGAACTATCATTTTTAACCCCGTGGCGGATGGTGCGCGGCTGAGATTCAAGTCTTTGTTCTTGACTCTTAAGACCAGTAAAACACGCAATATTGAGGAAGATTTCCATGCGGTTCAAATGATTTTTGACAAGGCTTAATAGGATAATTTAGTTGTCCGCATTTTGTCCCGCGTGACGTTTGAGAGGGAAACGCATCCAACACACCAAGTGCCACATTCAAGCCGTTCATTCGTGTTAAAATAACCCAACGGCGGTGAGCCCATGCCAGGGTACATACTTGGCCAAAAGCATTGATAAGGCAGGGCAGTTGACCGACCATTTTGTTTTTGGTCTTGACCCAAAGTACGATTGGGATGACAACTGTCGTGTATTATCAACTACAAGCTCCTGCTTTCCATTCTTAAATATGAGCAACCAAGCATGAAAATGCCAGAAAGACATTACAGCAATCTGGGGGACTCGACTCAGAATTTGGCAGCGAGTCATCGGTAATTCTGGGGGTGGAAAAAAAGGGAAAGAGTTAATAAAAAGAGGAATTTCATGATGGAACGTTGGCACAAGCCGAGGGGGTTCTTCATTTCTTGTCAGATGTGACGAGCGTGAGCATTGAAACGTTGCAAAAATAAACAGAAGTGAAATAAACAACCTGCTGAGATGCAGATTTGTTGCCGAGGGAGAATAAATATGCCATCGAGTGGACCGCCGCTAAACCAAAGTAAACCCTTACTGTTGTGAATGAGCCATTAGCCATGCGGTTGATTCGCTTAGCATTGATGCTAACGGTAAAAAAGTGAAAAGATGTATTTTAGGTCATATAATCACAAAGGATTGGGTTTTTTGTTTGTTTGTTTTTACCTGTCGTAGATGAGCCCGTCGATGCCCTGCTCCCTGAGTTTCCTCCGGTTCTCGTGATCATTGTTGTCGTCGCCCCAGCAGAACACCACCAGGCCTTTGCCGTGAGCCTCGCCGATGAGGTTGAAGTTCGTTAGCAGCTCCTCGCTGTGAGCGCTAATGCCCTGGATTGGATGATTTGGGACAATGAGCTCACTTGTAAAGCGAAAATGGGAACGGAATGTGTGTGGGTCATACTAGGATGTCCTCGCTTTGAGCGAAGCTCATGGCGTATTCGGTGGTCTGGCAGCGGACGTCCATCATCTCCGGGTACTTTTGCGAGATGCCTTGGGTCAGGAAAAGGATGGGATACTTGTTCTGCTTGCGGCGCACCCTTAGAGAGAAAAAAAAATGGAAATGTTGAATCCATTTTAGGTCAAACGTGCATTTATTCGTCATTTGCAGAGATGTCTAATGATGGAAATCAGGTGTAAATGCAAAAAATGCTACCGTATTTTCACGACTATAAGGCGCACCGCATTATAAGGCACACCCTCAATGAATGACACATTTTATTTTTTTTCCATATATAAAGCAAACTGGATTATAAGGCGCCCTGTCTATTTTGGAGAACATTTTAAAAAAGGCAGAATATTAAGTACCGTATTTTCACGAATATAGGGCGCACCGCATTATAAGGCGCACCCTCAATGAATGACACATTTTAATTTTTTTCCATATATAAGGCGCCCTGTCTATTTTGGAGAAAATTTAAGACTTAACTGAGCCTTATAGTCGTGAAAATACAGTATTTGTCCCTCAATATATTTTTCAGGTATCACTCGGCTTACATGGAGCAGATGTCTGGGTCGAAGCAGGAGAAGACGATACGTCTGTCGCCTCCTTCCCGCAGAACGCAAGACAGAATAATGTCTAGGAACTTGTTCATGTTGTAGTAGGCTGACAAGTTGCCTTCCCAGGATCCATCCTGTAATGATAAATGTTGCCCATTTACGCTCCTTCCATATGTTTAGTTGTCGAGAACTTTGGTTTTACGGTACGTCACCTTCATCTGACAGATCCACTTCAGTTCGATGTTGAAGCCCACTTGTTCGGGGAGAGCCTGGAAGAGCTGAGAAAATATGACGGACGGGATGAAAGATCTTCAGAAATGGAGAACTTTAAAAAAACCTGTGGATGCTTTTTTTTGGCGTCATACCTGCGAGAGCGAGGGAAAAGGCTGGTGCTCGTCGACCTCGTCGTCGTCCTCCAACACATCTGAAAATAAAAACAATGCGTGGTCAGCTGGTAATCCAATGTCGAGAGTTAATCAGCTTTTGATAAAGAAACATAAAAAACAGACCTTTGAGATCGCTATCCTTCAAAGCAGTGACGTGTGCCAGCTGAGTAAACATTCAAAAACACACAATAACTTAACTAGAAATTCCCAAAATGTGCATTTTTACTTTTTCTCTCCATAAAAAAACGTGACAAGTTTGCTGTTAGATAAAGACAAAAGTGAGACGGATGTTTTTTTGAAAATAGTTTTTGACCTTCAGAAGCTGCAGCTGATCAAATGTCAGATCTTTAACAGGCACCTCGATGAGTTCCACAGTGTGATCGTTTTTCTGCAAAAACATCCAAGTCAAGATAAAGTCCTCTTTGTACGCATTGAGGAAGTGTGCGAGCATCGTAACCTCAATTCAAGGCTCGTTACCTTCTTTTTAGTGGCAATGCAGCACGTGAGGTCGTGGTAGACGATGGGTACGGCGTCCTTGCAGAGGTGAACGTCAAATTCCACGTAGGCGGCCCCCTGTGTGTTCAAACATACCGTCATTTTTAGTTAAATAAGTCACACCAACCAAAGAATACACAGAAGGAAAAGGAAAAAAATATGTGTAAACTGCACTGGATTATAAATCGATAGTAAAATGGGCAACAACGGGCTAAATAGGAATCTATCCACATAAAGGTTTTTAGATCACTGCAAAAAAAATAACAGGCACACACACTAGAGCACGTGTGTCAAAGTGGCGGCCCGTGGGCCAAATCTGGCCCATCGCATCATTTTGTGTGGCCCGGGAAAGTAAATCATGAGTGCCAACTTTCTGTTTTAGGATCAAATTAAAATAAAGAGTATAGATGTATATGAAATTTCCTGATTTCCCCCCTTTTAAATCAATAATTGTCATTTTTTTAATCATTTTTTCTGTGTTTTTAGTTCAAAAATCATTTTGTAAAATCTAAAAATATATTTAAAAAAGGTTAAAATAAACATTGTTTTAGATCTATAAAAAACTGAATATTCAGGGCTTTTAATCCAGTTCTTTTAATCAATTTATATAAAAAAATATTATATCTAAAATGGTCCGGCCCACGTGAAATCAAGTTGACGTTAAAGCGACCCGCGAACCAACCCAAGTCTGACACCCTTGCACTAGAGTATTAGAAAAAAGCGGTAAATATAGTCCGGAAAATACGGTCCTAAAATGGCGTCGGGTGGACATACGTGTTTGGCGGCGCTCTTAAATGAGGCGATGGTGTTCTCTCGCACCCGGTGATGCCTGGGAAACACAAATACGGCATGTGAGAAAGCCGGCAGCCGACCTGGGAAGGTGATTGGCCACGAGCTATTACTTGGCTGCCTGCGTACTTCCGGCTCCACGGTGGCCCACGTCGAGGACTCGTCCTTTCTTCCAGTACTTGCTGAAGGTGGCGCTCATCCCGCACGTCAGTCCCGGGATGGGTCGGATCACCAGGTAGTCCACTACGACCAGACGGATCCTTCAGTTTCTCCCTAAGCGTGCCCCCCCCTCCCCCAAGGCGTGGCTTACCTCGCACTTTGCCGATGGTCTGCCTGGAGTTGCGGCCCATGATGGGCAACGTGACCAGACCGTGGTCTCTGCCGCTCTCCGAGAAGGTGGAGGACAGGAGGCAGGCGGTGCCCACGTGGCCCGGGTGAACGTCGCCCTGAACCACGTGCTCGCCCAGATCCTCCTGAAAGTGTTTGGTTAGAAGAGGGCCTCTTTCAAAAGTCCCACGGGTGGTCTTCTCACCTCAAAAAACTCAAAAGTGAGCTCCAGGTTGTAGGGGGCCATGCTGTGGATGCTGTACTCGGTCCAGCGCGAGGGCTCCAGGGCGTAGCCGCACTCAGGCTGAGAGTGCCGGGACTTGTAGCATTTGGGGCTGATCATGCTGATCTCCAGGGTGGTGGGCACCTTGTGGGGGGACGCCTGGTCCTCGTCTTCTTCATCCTCCTCCTCAACCCCTTCCAGGGTCAGTTTGATCCTGAGCAGATGGCGAGTTGAACATTTGGGGATGAGCGAAGGCTTTGTTTGGATCTGGGTCCAGAAGAGGTTTTTGGCCTACCTGAAGCGGGACTTTTTGAACTTCTTCTTGGTAATGGACACTGGAGATGTCTTGGAATAGTGCAGGCGCAGGCGGATCTCCGTCTGGCATGTCAGCCAACCGCCGTCGATGCACTTTGCTCCATCTAAAGCGAGGGAGGACATATTGTCTGTTGTGGTTGCTGACAAGGAAGTTTATCATCTGTTTTTTTTGTTGTTGTTGCTTTTAATGAGGAACAGCAACATATTTCATGTTTAGTTTCAAGTCTGTGTTGCTGTTTCAATGCTATTTACAACTGAGCACATTCTTTTGTCATGTGGTGGCCTTTCCACTGTGAATGGAAGTCATTTGAGTTTATTAAAATAATAATCCTATTAGAGTGTATTTCAAATGAACAAAAAAATTATGTATTTTTGTTAGTCCCCTAAATAACAAAATACCATTTCTATAACAATGTTTTTGTTAGTCAACTAGTCATCTGAAATGGTGCATTTTATTGTTGTTGTTTTTTAGTGTTAGACTTACCGTGAGTTCCAAAATGGCCATCAATGACAGTTAGTTGAGATCCTGCAATGAAGGAAAACAGCATTAGAAGAAGCAGAGTAAAAACAATTATTCTATCCAACAATATATATATAAAATACCCCTACTTCCATTTTATCTTTAATCATAAGAAAACCTTTAGAGTATTCGATCAGTTTGTAAACATTGCATATCGTCGAGCTACCATACGCAGAAACATTGCCAAGATTAATGATGTAACATAAATAAAAAGAGTGAGGTGGCAAAGGAATTTATGCTGCAAGCATATCTAGAACCAACTGTTGTGCGACAAAGCCTGTTCCAGAAAGTCACTCAGCCAGTCCCTAATGGGGAAGCGATAGGAAACTAGTGACATTATTACAATAAATATAATAATTTGAAGCTCTGCAAGGAGTTTATTTACACCGTGCGCATCTGTTGTAATACCTGTGGGGGTGATGGTGCGGGGATGACGATGGCTCTCCCACACATTGACTATCACCTGAAAAGGACCGCCTGGGCTCTGCAAGAACAATGTTTGGGTTTTATTTTCACAATTTTAATGCATACAGGATGGGTCAAGTGGTTCGGTCTGCCATCTTTTGAGCAGACCATCAGGCACCCTCAGGGGGTGGGGGGTTCATCTCTGAAAAGAGGCATGTTAGCGAATACGGAAAGAAAAAATGCCGCAAACAACGGACTTACTTGAATGATTTCCCCAGTTTGTTCCAAAAAAATAAAAAAAATGCCGTTTCTTTGGAAAGCTTATGTAAGATGTAGATTTTAATCATTAACGATTTTGTTGACGTGCGCTGTCGTGTTATTTATGGCCATGAAATACGCACCCGTGACAAGATTAGATAGTTGTTTACGTTCACGTCAAGGTAGAAAAATGTTTCATTGATCTTATTAAAAAAGAAATAAATACTACGACAACAACAACTCACTTTTGCTTCCAGAAAGAAGCCCTTGAAGTACCGGTACTTGACCTGGACTCCCTTGGGAATGGAGACCACTGCGATCCATGTATTCCTGATAAAGCCAGGGAGAACATTGCAGTCGTGAAAAGAATATTCTCTTTTCGCTGGCGGGGAATGGGGAAAAACTAAGCTTTCACGTACCCTTCGTCGCTCTGTGCGTCCAAGATGACGGCTTTTTGGTAGCTCCAGCTCCCCAGGGATGCACAGCTCCCGACCACGGCAATCACCTCCCCTGAGGAACCAAGTAGGAACCAAGTGCTACTTCGATCCACGGGTTACGTAAGAGTCTTTTATCCAGTGGACAGTAGAAATTGAGAATTTTTATTAGTGATTGTTCTATTACTGTTTTTGTTTGGTCCAACTCTTGCCAAAACGCTACGGATTTATGTAAAGAAACTTGAGGAGTGCACTTATACGCCAATTTATGTTTCAGTACATTTTTGCCATGGGTGTTTATAAAGTAATTTTATGTTGTTGTTGTTGTTGTTGTTGCGTCATGTTCAACCAACCTGGACACGTTTCTCCTCTGACAGTCAGGGTCACCTGGGACATCTCCATTGTTGACATATTGACGACAAGCACTCACTAAGAAATATAATAATAATAATAATTCGAGTAAATATGTCAATAAAATACATCAAAGTTATGACTTGAATGCCATTATTGTCATGATACAAACACAATGAGATTTAAAGCTTCACTATAAAGTGGACACATAAATAAGTAGTCATAACAAGATTTATATACAATAAAAATGAAGTAAGGTCAAAAAATGACTAAAGTAGTTAGCAGCACGTGACTTATTATTTGTAAACAAACCACCAAAGTGAGCATTTTTTATTCTTCTTTTATATAGACCGCTCCTATATCCACTGAAAGCTACATGTTGATTCTAAAGATTAACGTGAAAATTACATATTCGATCAAAGTACCATAAGATTTAAAACTAAATGTTATAATTACCTTCTTAGGCGGCGATCGGGTAGTTCATGACTGGGGCCAGCTGGTTAGGTTACGAAAGCATTTTACTAGTCACGCATCTCGTCTCGTGCCTGCAGCGAGCCATTAACGTTCGATATCGAGCAATAGTGCTAAAATTATTTCTTTTTTTTCTTTTTTCTTTTTTTTTTGGGTTTACCAACGTTAACGCAAGAACCCAAACTCTCCTTGTATGTGGCAAAACCGAAAAGCTGATCAGACAAAAGATGTGTACTATCTGAAATAGCAACGAACTAAACTAGACTAGAGGTCAGGCGGATGAAAAGGATTTTCTTCAAAGTAAAAGAACCTATAGACTAACATGGAGTTTTTTTGGAATCCGGTCGTTATAAAATAAACAATACCGCAATATTTTGCCTATTTAAATGATTTCATGGCTCAAAATGTTGCAATTAAATTGTTTATACCTTGTAGATGACCAGCTAGTTAATTTATTTGCTAAAGTTGTTCGCCTTGTTTTCCGCATCCATCCCACCCACACATCCGGAATCAAGTTGAAACCGCCCTATGCCAGATAGAACATTTTATCGTTGTTGGCAACGAGGTCGGCTGACAACGTTCGTATTTTGGACCCGCCTCTCACGCATGTCAATTCATAAAAGTCACGTTGAATTCACAAAAGTCACGTTTTATTGTTCCTCCCTCATTTTTCCTTACGAGCGTCAAACAAGTCAAAAATCGCTTGGCTTGGCACAGTGATGCGTTAAATGACCTTAGCGGTCGTCGAAAACTAGAGAATCATTTCGTATCCATCAAAAGAATGAACACACATTGGCAATAATATTATCATATTCTGTAGACTTGCAACCAATAATTCAACCATTTTACTAATATTTTTGTGCTTGCAACACTATAAAACCAAACACTAATCATTTCAGCCATCACGTGTTGAAAAAGGGTACTGCAGGCAGTTAATTGCAATTCATTGTTATTTTCATTTCTTCTTTTTTTAAAGCCTTGATTAGGTATTTTACGTAAGGTCATAAAAGTGTGTCATCAGTGACCCCCAAAGGTTATAGCTTAAGAATATCAACTCACACAGCTAAAGGCAATTAACTTTTTGTAGCCGCTAAAAAAAATAGCTACCTGTTTAGTGTATATGACATTTTCCAGAAAGTATTACTGTCATCTGATGTCAATTTCAATTATTAAACTGTTTTCCAGTCACATTTTACGCCCTGAAAACCTCCACTAATGATTTTGGGCTTTAATTTTTCATGTTAAAGCAGTTATCAAATATACAGACTATTATATTGTTGTTTCCCATTGTACCAGGCTGGGTATATAAAATAGGCCCAAAACACATTTTTACGATTGTGTCGGTGCAAACTATGTTTCCGCTTTAAAGGTTTACCATCGATTGAAAATAACAAGATTATACGTTTCAAAAAAGGTCAGCGTCCTTTCTCATTAAGCATCAGTGACGACTTTGATTGACAGGTGTCACCCACGGGCAGAAAGGGTCGTAAATAATCGGGTTGCATTTCACTCAACGTCATTCATCCAGAAAAGCACAAAATGGAAGGTATAAAAAAACAATATAAGGAATGTTATCAGGTTTATAACATAAAACAGACATTTACATTTGTTGATTAGTAGATTGCGAATTATTTGACACAAAAAAAGACATGAAATGCTGATTAATTATTTAGCCAGAAAGCTTATGGGCTCTTTGGTACTTATCTTATTTTTTTACCTCCCTAAAGAGCTCATTAGGATCCTTTTGTTGTTTTCTTTTCAGTGACAATAGAATTACAGTAATTTACATTTATTTATTTATCTTTATTTCACTCTTTAAAAGCCCAAAGCATTAAATAATTGACCACAAACAAAACTCTGAGGCTTTTGTGGATGAAAAAGACTACAAAATGCCTCCTATAAATCGTCATATTTGTCACATTGCTCGAAATTAATCTATATTTGGTTGCATAGGGTTGCTTTTGCATGGGTTTTTTTTCAGTATCACTTACTTATACTGAGATTCCGTCTGCTTATAATGATTTAATGTATCACATATACATATAATGACTAATATTCCACACATACATATGATGATCAATACGCACATATATAATAATATCCCAGAATAACCCCAACAACACGAGAACATAAAAGTTCTCGGGCCGCACGCTGACTCCGCTAAAAACGAGCGCCAACATCCAATTTTTGAAAAAAAACAAGCGGCAGCAACAAATACCCATTAGCGAGCACATCGTGTTTTATCCGTTACCCGCGTTTTATTACACTGGAAGACAAAGTGCGATATAGCTAGGCGCTTTCGTTCATATCAAAAAGGCTAGATAGCATCCCCACATTTGGCGGGCGCGGATGATTGAACGCCATAGGCCGTGACTCCGCCCCCACTTGGCCGTGTTCGTATGTGTGCTGACTAAATGATTTTTACAGCCCTTTAAAGACAAAAAAACAGTCTGGAGTCGTACTGCGGGTTTCAGAGTGCAGCGCTAATTTAGTGCTTTCATATAAGCACCAACTATCGATTGCGCGGGGGTCGTTAAACTATTTTTTTTATACTTTGGGGGACCGCTGCTCTTAAAAAGTGTGCTGATGAATTATTGACGAGGTGGCTAACCTTTCGTTTACAGTCATCAGACATCTTGCTTTGTTGCACCTGTAACTAATTATTATTTCTAATTGATAGTCCAATTTACCAATTTCCTCATACGCAGTTTCTGGGTATGATGACAATTAGGCTTTTGTCGAGTCAGTGATAATGACAAAGCCTATGTCCGATTATTATTATTATTATTATTATTATTATTATTATTACTATTACTATTATCATTACTATCATTATTATCATTATTATCATCATTATCATCATTATCATCATCATCATCATCATTATCATCATTATCATCATCATCATCATTATCATCATCATCATCATCATCACCGTCATCATCACCATCATCACCACCATCACCATCATCATCATCATCATCATCATCATCATCATCATCATCATCATCATCATCATCATCATCATCATCATCATCATCATTATCATCATTATCATCATTATCATCATCATCATCATTATCATCATTATCAACATTATCATCACCATCATCATCATCATCATTATCAACATTATCATCACCATCATCATCATCATCATCATCATCATCATCATCATCATCATCATCATCATCATCATCATCATCATCATCATCATCATCATCATCATCATCATCATCATCATCATCATCATTATCATCATTATCAACATTATCATCACCATCACCATCATCATCATCATCATCATCATCATCATCATCATCATCATCATCATCATCATCATCATCATCATCATCATTATATTATTGTATTATTATTATTAATTATGGCGCCTCATTGTTCATTCGCTGCCTGGAGTCACATGATTGGACAGCTATCACCGTCGCGAGACCATATTTTTTTCATTTTTGGAATATAGTTCAGCTTAATTATGTTAATAGGGATTCTCTTCAGGTGAGCTAGGGTAGGCTACAGGACCGCCGAGACCCGCAACATAAAAAAATGAATGAATGTGATGAGAGATAATCGCATACAAAAACAAAACAAGATGGAATGCAATTAAACTCATTCATATGCTACTTTCAATTTAAATCCTACTGTTAAATTCCTCAAAAACATCCTTTTTTGTCAAAAAAGCAATTTTTTTACTCTAATTGAAGATAAAATCCACGAATGATAATTCGGAAGGCACTTTTGCTTAACGACGCACGCTATCGTTTCACTTTGAACGCTATCGTACTGCAACAGGGCTAAAAACGTGCTAATGAAATTTGCCGCGTGTGTGATAGGCTATCACCGGGATGCCTTTGGGCTCCAGGCGGCGTGACCCCCCACCCACCGACGACACCCCCCCACCTCACGCTCAATAATGCTTAAAGCGCCACCTGTGCGAAAGGTAATTTCGTCCAAGACGGGGAAAAAAACAAGTGCTTTCTGCTTTTTCCTGCAGGTCTAATGAGTCATGACATGAGAGACACGAGACCCCCTCCCACGCTTTCTCTCTCTCCGTCCCCCCCCACCCGTCCCCCCCACTTTGGGCGCCTTTATATTGGAGGTGGCGTTCCTCCTCCTCGCCAGCATCTCTTCGCCGGAGTCCAGAAGATGACATCCACTCCTCTTTTTCTCCTCCTGGCCCTGATTTTTCTCTTTGGTAAGTTCACCTTTCTCTTTCCGCACTTTTCACAAGGCGTATTTATTTTGGGATATTTTTAAAAAATGTTTTATCTACTGTCTAGAAAATCAAGCGGTTCCGTTGGGGAGGGATGATGGCCAGAGGGAAGATGTGGTAAGTCATTTGGATTTGAGGACATTGGTCCAAAAACATTTAAACGCGAGGCAAAACAATGTGAATTAGATTTAAAAATATAGTAAATTGGTGTAAAGCTGCAATGGGAGGTGAGTAGATTGAAATAAAGGTTAGTGAATTTAAATGAGTGTCATCTTTAAAAAAAAAACACATTTTTAATCTAGATAATTTTATTTTTCATCTTTTTAGCTTGTTTTTTTGTCAAAAACATATTTTCAAAATAAATAAAACAGAATATTTCCTGTTTTCCACTTATTTTGAACCTAAATAAAAAATTAAAAAGGTTTTTGATGGATATTTACTGTCTTTCAAATGATTCAAGACAAAAACGCAACTATTTAATCTTTAACTCTCTAAAAAAATCACATTTTTAATCCAGATAATTTGATATTTCATCTTTTCATCTTGTTTTTTTGTCCAAAAATATTTTTCAAAATAAATAAAACTGAATATTTCCTGCTGTCCACTTATTTTTGAACGTAAATAAAAAATAATGATATTTACTGTCTTTCAAACGATTCAAGACAAAAACGCAACTATTTCATCTTTAACTAAAAACAACAACAACATAACTGACTACCAATCAATTCAGTCCTTATTTGCTATGCAGGTGAAAAGATGTTTGGTCCAGGTTTTGTCCAAAGCGCTCTCCCAAGCGGACGCCCAACTGGAACAAGATTGCAAGGAGATTCTCCGATCAGGTCTGAACCACATGTGAGTAAATTCACAACAAAATGCTAAATGACCAATCGTGCGTGGCCTATCGCAGGAATTCAACACGTTCCTCCAGACGAGAAGAACGATGAAGAGGAGCGACCCAAAGATGAGGCACTCCAGGGTTTGGAAATCCAAGACCTCCTGAAGCCAAAGCCAGAGAAGACCGGAGAAGAAAATGAAGAATCCTGGAGTCTGGAGAAGAGACACCAGGAAGACGAAGACCAGGTGGAGGAGGAACGGGAGAAAAGAAGCAATTGGATGCCGGGGGGGTTTCACCAGAAGCCCAAACGCGACGAAGAGCCTCTGGGGCGAGAGTCCGAGGAGGATTACCAACGCAGTCAGGAGTCATGGGGGGTCGAGGACCAGAGGGACAAGAGGGGGTGGAGGCCCGGGAGATACCACCAGAGGAGACACAAGAGGGGCCGGGAAGTCTCGGAGGAACCGGATGAAGAACGCAGCCAGGAATCATGGGATTTTGACACCGAGACCGGGAGAGACAAGAGAGAATGGAGGTCTAGGAGACCCCAACAGAGGAAATTCAAGAGAGACGAAGAACTCCCGGAGGAACCGGATCAGGAACGTAGCCAGGAATCTTGGGATTTTGATACCGGGAGAGACAAGAGAGAATGGAGGTCTAGAAGACCCCAACAGAGGAAATTCAAGCGAGATGAAGAACTCTCCGAGGAACCGGATGAGGAACGGAGCCAGGAATCATGGGATTTTGACACCGAGACCGGGAGAGACAAGAAGAGAGAATGGAGGTCTAGGAGACCCCAACAGAGGAAGTTCAAGAGAGACGAAGAACTCCCGGAGGAACCGGATCAGGAACGCAGCCAGGAATCATGGGATTTTGACACCGGAAGAGACAAGAGAGAATGGAGGTCTAGGAGACCCCAACAGAGGAAGTTCAAGCGAGACGAAGAACTCCCAGAGGAACCGGATGAGGAACGCAGCCAGGAATCATGGGATTTTGATACCGGGAGAGACAAGAGAGAATGGAGGTCTAGGAGACCCCAACAGAGGAAATTCAAGCGAGATGAAGAACTCCCGGAGGAACCGGATCGGGAATCAGACGACGAACGCAGCCAAGAGTCTTGGGATTTTGCCAGTGACAGATACAAGAGAAAGTGGAGACCAGGGAGGTACCACCAAACCAGACATAAGCGTGAAGAAGACACGGATTACGATCGCAGCCAGGAGTCCTGGGGGCTCGATAACGAGAGGGACAAAAGGGAATGGAGAGTCGGAAGATACCACCAGAAAAGACCGAAGAGGGATGAGGAATTCTCAGAGGACTCGGATGAGGGACGAAGCCAGGAATCTTGGGATTTTGACACTGAGAGAGACAAGAGAGAATGGAGGTCTAGGAGACCCCACCAGAGGAAATTCAAGCGAGATGAAGAACTCCCAGAGGAACCGGATCAGGAACGCAGCCAGGAATCTTGGGATTTTGACACAGAGAGAGACAAAAGAGAATGGAGGTCTAGGAGACCCCACCAGAGGAAATCCAAGCGAGACGAAGAACTCCCAGAGGAACCCCGAGAGGAGTCGGAGGACGAACGCAGCCAAGAGTCTTGGGATTTGGATCCTGACAGATATAAGAGAGTGTGGCGAACCGGAAGGGACCGCCAGCCAGACCAAGAACTCTCAGAGGATCCCAATGAAGAACGTAGCCAAGAATACTGGGACTTTGACACTGGGAGGGAGAAAAAGTCCTCCTGGAGGCCCGGGAGATACCACCAGAAAAAGCACAAGCGTGATGAGGAATCCCATGGAGAACGCAGTCAGGAGTACTGGAGCTTGGACAAAAGACCACCACGGGACGGAAACCAAGATCTGAGGTATGTGAACACCAAAGCGAGGCCTAAACTCAAAGGTTGATGTCCTTGTCTGATTTTTTTTATCCCACAAGGGATCTCGCCGAGAAGAGAAACCCTTGGATCTACCGAGGCTTTTACCACCCCGCCTGGTCCAAAAGGGAGCCAGAAGACAAAGCCGCCTCAAACAAGGTAGACCAAAGTCTTTGCGCTATGACGTCCTCAGGACCATCGACGCGAGTCCGACTCTTTGCAGGTGGACGAGCTGTTGACTCGCGAGATGGACCTGCTCGCCAAAAAGGAGGCGGCGGAGGGAGACGTCCAAGCGGGGGCGCTCCATCCTCACCAGGTTCGGAAAACCACATTGTTCGGGAAAACACATCGTTGGAAATGACATTTTTCCATTGATAGGTTTTGTTAGGATGCCGAAAAATAATGTGGTGCTTCTTCCGGCAGCCCTAAACTAAACTAATTAAAATTAAAACAGTTAAAAAAGTTTTTTTTTCGGTCCTTTTGCATTCAGACTGTCAGAATAGACCTCACAAATAAATTCCGTGCTCGTTCAAGACCGCATTGTATGGCGAAAAATCAGCAGAATCAGTGGGAGACTGCGGTTTTCTGCGGGTAAACTATGTTCCATCTCAAGCTCGCTGACCCGCGGAGGAAATCCAGCTCATTATGAAAATGTCCATTCCCCCCAGATATGCCGCATGAGCGCACATCAACAACTTGGCGCGCAAATAGTCTGCGGCAAAATGTCTTATTTACATGTTTTTTTTAAAGCACTTGACAAAAATTGGTCCATCTTTTTTTTTACATCAATATTTCTATGTTGCAATAACAGCGCTTTGCTTCAAATATGTTTTTGCAGGAAAAAGCTTTGGAGAACTTAGCAGCGATGGACGCGGAAATGAGGAAAATGGCTGCCAAGTTGAATGAGAAAGAATGAACGTGGCTTTTGTTGTTTACGTGGAAACCAAATTAAATGTGCGTAAAACATACAAAAAAGAAGCCAACAACTGTGGAGCCTGGCTTAAAACGCATTTAATAATCATTGTGTTGTGCTAATTTGATATTGTCAACGTGAGCATGGGAATGCTTTTGATGTTTATAAATAGAAATCATCCAATATTGACTCATGTCACTGTCTTTTTAAATGTTTGTGCTCAATAAAAAAGTTATTCTGGGACCTTAAACTATCAAGGATTATTTATAGTACAGAAGAAAAAAAAATCTGCATTTTGAATGATTTTTTTTTTTGACGTCTATTGACGTCAATGAAAGAAACAGAGTTAAACTGTGTGCAATCACTAGAGATATATGAAACAAAACAGTAAATAAAATAGTCGGTATAATTCCTAGAGGATTTTTTTTTCTAAATTATTACATTAGTTTCATGTTTGGAAGTTTTATTTTACTTTTTTTAGTCATATTTTCCAACATGGATCCTTCAATAAATCATTCCTTTCAATCAAAAAAAATTTTTTTTTCACTTGGCAAAATATGTTTGTGTAACACTAACAATACAATTTGTCTTTGGCCCACGGTCCACATCTTTGAGACCCTTCTCCTATTTTTATTTACTAAAAACATTTTTAAAAAAGACCATCATTAGTGTTGGTGCCGAATCGTAATGATAAACAAATAAAACCATGTTTGCAACAGACTTTCTATCCATAAGAATGAAAACAAAAACAATTCTGCATCGGGATCTTTTAATTTAATCTTACGACTCGTTATTTTACAACAACAAAAATCCAGCAAAATAAAACATTCTTAAAAAAAAGGCTGACCTTATTGTCAGACAAGAAAACTAATGCGTGTCTGTATTGCGTCGTCTTCTTGCGTAACTGGCGATAAATCCAAACCGACACTCCCGGCAGCTCAGTCGCTGAAGTGCCCCGAAAACACCGACGAGGGCGCGAACAGCGCCTTCAGTTTTCTGTAAGTTTGAGTTTTTTGGCCGCCGGCTCCCCCGAGCCGGTCGGCTCCGGCTTCTCCGTCGCCACCGTGATGCCCGAAAGGAGGTAACCGCCGCCGCCGCTCATTAGCAGCTTGGGATGCGTCCTGTTGGGCAGCACCTGGAGGGGGAAGAAACGCGGGTCAGAACGTATTAAGAAGACGACCCAGGCGAGATAGAAAGTCACCTGATAATGGCGTAACCAGGAGTCGGAAAGGCGGATGTTGACGGCGCTGCCTTGCTCCTTTAGTTTGGTGAAGCACTCCACTAGTGGCTGAAAGGGAGATTTTTAATAATATTAATAACATGGGTGTGCCTTTTATGGAGCACTTTTTAACAATGACATTTTTATGAAAATTGCTGCCATTTAAAATAATTTGCAGTAAAGGCTGTTCCCACAAAAAGGGTTGAAGTCAAGAAACTGGACTTAAAGAAGCAATATCTACAATTTACAATCATTTATTAGATGACTAACATTTTGAAAGGGAGATTTTTATTTGAAAAAATAATAATAACATGGATGTACCTTTTATGGAGCACTTTTTAACAATTACAATTTTATGACAATTGCTTCCATTTAAGATAATTTGCAGTAAAGGCTGTTCCCACAAAAAGGGTTTGAAGTCAAGAAACTGGACTTAAAGGAGCAATATCTACAATTTACAATCATTTATTAGATGACTAACATTTTGAAAGGGAGATTTTTATTTGAAAAAATAATAATAACATGGATGTACCTTTTATGGAGCACTTTTTAACAATTACAATTTTATGACAATTGCTTCCATTTAAGATAATTTGCAGTAAAGGCTGTTCCCACAAAAAGGGTTCCAAGTGAAGAAACTGGAGTTAAAGAAGCAATATCTACAATTTACAATCATTTATTAGATGACTAACATTTTGAAAGGGAGATTTTTATTTGGAAAAAATAATAATAATAATATCATGGATGTACCTTTTATGGAGCACTTTTTAACAATGAAATTTTTATGACAATTGCTTGCATTTAAAATAATTTGCGGTAAAGTCTGTTCCCACAAAAGGGGTTGAAGTCAAGAAACTGGAATTAAAGAAGCAACATCTACAATTTCCAATCATTTATTAGATGACTCTAACATTTTAATAGACATTAATAGTAAATACACCATTCTCAATGGTTGAGCCTATTTGAAAAATTGTTGATGTTTTGATTCTGGGTATGATGACAATTAGGCTTTTGTCGAGTCAATGATGATGATGACAAAGCCTATGTCCGATTATCATTACTATCATTATTATTATTATTATGGCTCACCTCTTTAAACTGCGAGAAGACTACAAATGGTCTGGAGGGAGACAAAAACTTGAGAAGGCCCATCAGGACTGGACACGGGTGGAAGCGAGAGGCGATGACCAATCTATCGAGAAGTAGATCATGAAATATTAAGATAAATATAGCTCAGGTTGGGTTCTCTCAGTAAGTGATGGCATGTCTGACCCGTCTGCGTTCCTGCCTTCTAGCATAGCCGCCACCGCCGCTAGTTTCTTGCGCTTTTCCTCTTGTTTGACCCTCTTGAGCTCGGCCTAAAACATTACAGAAAGGGTCACGAATGTGTCAATCCCATTGGATATTTTGTCATACTTTGGCCTGTTTGTCTCTTTCGCGTTCGCCGTCCATACGTCGATCGCCGCTAGCATTCGTTTCCGCGTGGGTGCTCGCCTCGGGGGCGTCACGGTGCTTCCCGTCGGTGTGCTCCTCAGGGGGCGTGGCCTCTGAGAATCCATGAAAACGACAAATGACGTCATCGGTATTTTTGAAAAACACTGTTTAATTAAAAGGCAGAATTTTGGAAAATACGCCAGATTTGATCTTATCGCGTGTAACCTCACCGGCTGCGGGTTCTTTAACGCCGGTGTCCAATGTGCCCGCCAGCAAAGCGTTGACTCGCCAGATTGGAAAATCATGCAGCGTGTCGTGGAAGCGAGCGGGGAAGCCGAAGTTCTCCACCCCCGCCCGGACCGGCGCACCCCCCGGATACATTTGGATCACTGATCCGTAGCCTGGATGAGAGAGAGAGAGAGAGAGGAGCGGGAAGAAACGCTCGTTAAATGCCGAGAGGAGGTCATAAAACGAGAAAGCACTTATTCTGCATTTATTACCAGCAGATGGCATCTATTTCTATGTCAATGTAGTTTCAATCACTCATTTAATGGCGTAATGAATGGGATGTTTTGGCGTGGAAAGAGATGTCCCTCACCTCCCATTCTTTCCATGACAGCGCCCAGCACCAGGCCAGCGCAACTCTCAAACACCAGTACTTTGCTTCCGGCGTGGATGTTGGCCAGGGTCAGCATCTGGGCCAGCGTGTCAAATCGCAAGTGACTGCATTGCACACGCCAAAAAAAAAAATGAAATGACTCGCACTGTTGTGCAATTCTGCGAGATAAGGCGGGGGGAAAAAAACCCACCAGATCTTGGCCGGCTCGCGTCCGTGATACATGAGCGCCAAGATGCGGCAGGTCGGCTTCAGAATAGTCACCGTGTTCTCGTATCTGTAATAAGACGGTATATCAGGGGTCGGGAACCTTTTTGACGAAGAGAGCCACAAAATTCATATTTTCCAATGTTATTCCTTGTGAGCCATACTACGATTTTAAAAGTCAAAATACATACATGTAAACGAGGGCCTTTTCAACTTTTTTTTAAATTTCACCACTTTTAAAGTAGAAAAAAATGAATATTTTTAAAAAGATTCTTATGCTGTTGCTAATCAATGAGAGGGTGCATTCCATAAGAGACTACTGCAAAAAAAATGAAGATTAAAGCAGTTCTAAATGTAATATCTCAGTTCCGTCACCAGCGATTTCCATATTTTAGCTCACAGGTTAGCAAAGAGCCAGATGCACCCATCAAAAGACCCACATGTGACTCCCGAGCCATAGGTTCCCTACCCCTGCGGTATATGATGTTCGGTGAGTTTTTTTGATTATGAAATGTTGTGTTGTCTCACTTCTTCTTTTTCTTCTTGATGTACTTGTCCTGGGCGTATTCGGTTTTATCTCTGAAGGTGGAGCTGTTGTCTATGAGCTGTTGGATGATTTCCTAGCGAGGAAACAAATGAACACATGGGAGACCAGTATACATTTAAAAATGGCGACTATACAATTTCTAAAGGCAAAAAAATAGTTTTGCAGTGTCATGAAGCACGTCAACGAGTACCTGACCCTTCAGGCCTTGCTCTTTAAGCGTCTCGATGTCGTCCCGGGTCAATTTCTGCGACTTGCCGTCATCCACGATGTTACGGTTGTCTGTTCCGGCCTCCTTCGTGTCTGCAGAAAAAAAGCGTAATGAGGCTCAATGCATGTTTTGCATTCTGCAATGTGTATGCTCGTCTCCGACAGGCACTTTTATGACAATAATTTTGCCTTTAGATTTTATTCCAGGGGAAAAAACAACAACAAAAACACAAAAATAAACTGCACCTACCAGAATCGGCACTTTGCACCTCTTTTGGTTTGGCAGGCTGCAGTTTTCCTCCGGGTAAAATTTCAAAAGCAGTGCTGTAATGGTGTCCTATGGCATTGTCCAAGAAAAACCACTGTTTCTCAAACCCAATTTTCCTGATGTCAAAACAGAGAAATTATTATTATTAGACCTTATTTTGCCCAGTGGCGGTCAAAACAACTTTAGTTAACAGTCTTGAGAATTGTCATTTACAAAAAAACAAAACGAATCATTTCAAAATCAAATATTAATACTGGAAACATTATTTTGTTGCCTGACAAAATGGACACACTCACTTTCACCTTTAATCGTTAATTATATACCTCTTGTTAGCTAATAATGACAGTAACCACCCATTCCAATTTAGCTAGGGTGGCTAGCATCGAGGAAACATTTTTCGCTGCCAATGACGGTGCAGGACGTCCAATCTGATTTTACTGTCAAAAAGAGCAGCACACATTCAGTAATTTTAGACTTACTTTTTCGGCAGGATTTGCAAAGCTTTGTAGATATCTCCACGTTTCAGCACAACGTAGTCGCCCTCATTGATTTGATTAAGTGAGTCTTCGGCAGACTCCTTGTCCGCCATTATAGTCAAATTAGACGGCCCAGAATCTAAAAGGGTTTAATCAGAGTCACGCTAATTCATAAAAGTTGCATTTTTTCCGTTGTAATGTATGTAGTGTAATAAACTGCGGTACACACGTGCTAGCATTCAATTTAGCGTCTAATGCTACGGGAAGTGAGCAGAATTGTTCTTCTTTTTGTGTTGTTTTGGTGGTTGGGCAATTGAATGTCAGTGATTTACTGCCCTCCTGTGGAATGGAGTCTGAACTACCATTTCAAGTCCTCACCGCCCTAAATTTACGTTTCTTTTTCTAACGATTTTCCCCCTTTTACCTTGTTAAAAATTAGAAAACTGTGGGTACAAACTTGTATAAATAGTGCGGAATATCTGGAGAGAGACAAGTAAAAAAATAAGGAAATAAAGACATAAAAATGATTTATTTTTAAAAAAGCAAATTCACATAAAGTTTAAAAACACAATTATTTACACACACAACACCAGTTCTTAGCCTAACTTGAGATCAAAATGCTGACAATGATTACATTAATAAATTGTAATCAAATATTGAACAACATTGTTGAAATGTTTTTGACCTGAAAATAAAAGGACTTGACTCAATGGCAGTGATATAGTACTTTGTTTTGAATAGTATGAGATTCTCATTCTTGACCTCCGGTCAGTTTGTGGAACAGTTCTTCATCTAAGGTCTCGTTCTGGTCTTTGGACCGCGTCGAGAGGAAGATGTAACCGCCGATAAACTCGTGCACCACCTTGCAGTCGCAGCTCAGGCAGCAGAAAGCGATGGTCACGTTCTGGTCGAACTCTATGGTCACCTGCAACGACCGCCGCCCAATGAGAAGCGTTGTCATCTCTAGAACTGAAAACTCTTCCATTTTTGTTGTCAACACTCACTTGTCTAATCTCCCAATTAACGTTCCACTGCTTCATGTTGGCGAACCTCCACGTGGTGACGGGTAGGTAGGTGGACATGTCGAGACGGATCAGGCGATTGTACGAGATGCCCAGGATCTCATCCTTCTTGCTCCCCTTGAACCTGAAGACCACAAGAAGGACTTTTGTAATGATTGCCCTTGAACCACATCCCATTCTTTCTCACTACCTGACGATGTAGTAGTTAATCCCGAACTCAGGGAGCGATTGCCAGGCCTGTATGAAGCGCATCTTGGCCTCCATTAGGGACAGGCGGGCTATGTTCTGGTGGGCTTCCAGGATACGTGCTGTCAGCTGGAGAAGACAACAACAACAAAATTAGAACCGATCGCTGGTGGGGAGTGAGTTGTATTTAAAGTCCACAAAACAACCTGCTTGGTCTTGTGCTTCTTTGCGTAGCGAGGTGATACGAAACACTCGGCGTTCATTTCCATGGAGTCCAGGTCTGGCGCCGCCTGGCCCGGAGGGGGCGCCAGGCTCTTCATCTGCAAGAAGGACTGAATGCTGCGTACTTCCGACTTGTACGAGCTGTAGGCCATGGTTTTGCCTTTGGAGGCTAGGATGCACGCCGCCTTCCACTTGGCGTACTGCGTCTCCTGCAGCAACCACGAAAAAAAAATCTTTGCTCTGGATACGGTTTATGAATTGGTAGAAATGCAGTAATCCCTCGATTATCACGACTTCACTTATCACGAATTCACTAGTTTGCGATTTTTTTTCTGCTATTAATTATTTTAGAAAAATTCCAGAAAAATGTGATAATCGACTACGACTGAAGCACTGAAGTAAAAAAATAATATATTTTTTTAATAGGGGTGACCCTACTTTGAATTTTTTTTCTGCTATTATTATTATTATTATTTTAAATTGCAAAAAAATGTGATAATCCACGTGTAAAGCCACCTTTGCAACTAGGATTTAGTACTGAAGTAAAAACAAATATATACATATGTACAAATATGTTTTTTTTTTATAGGGGTGACCCTACTTTGCGATTTTTCCATTATCTGGTCGACATTAACCGTGATATTTGAGGGATTACTGTGCGCGGTAGGTATTCTTACGTTGTCACACCGGATGTAAACCTCGTTCATCCCGTCAGCTACCGGCAGGAGGAGCTTGATACCGAATTTTTTGTCCGTGACATTGACGTCGGGGACGATCTCGCAGCCTGCCGACGAAAATGGCCGTGTTAGTGTGAGATAACGTATATTTATAATTGTTGACTGGTTTACCTCGTAAGTGAAACTGCTCAAGAGGCTCTCCCGCGGCGGCCTCTTTGTTTTTGTAGTAGGAAATGGTGGTGTCCTTGAATACAAACCAGTACTCCTTGTAAGGCCGTAACGTCAGTCTTTTTGGTCTGAGTTAGGAAAAAGTTGTCAATGTACTGTGGGTGTTGTCATTGTCATTTCCAGGCTATTTATGAGATCTTACAATTTCTAAATGCTCTTAATTCTAATGAAAAATAATTGAAACGTGGCAAAAATGAAAAAAACAATAGGTGCATATTAGGGGCGTGTCTTGTTACCTGAGAAGGCGGAGCGTATCTGCAAGCTCTGGAATGTCTGTAATGTCTTCCTGGATGTAGGAACAAAACAAGGGTCAATTATCTTAAATCTTGGCCAAATTAAGACATGTAATGTAATTAAGTTTTTTTTACTGTCAGGACCCTAAAAGATGAAATGACAGTGAGGAAAAACATTTATACCAGAATTCTGTCTGAGACGCCCCCTTCCAGCGTCACTTCCAGGTTGGAGAGGGCGGCTTCTACTTCATCGATTTCCTGCTCGTTGGAGTGGTCCAGTGGCTCAGTGGACACAGTTAGTTTACAGATATGATACTGCAAAAGAAAGAAAACACAATGAATATTATTATGCCAGCTAATAAAAACTTAGAGTCTAAAAGTTGGAGGAAAACTGAAAAAAAAAGACCCCAAAGTCGACATGAAGCCTTTTTTCCAATTGAGCTAGCATGGAATCGACCGCGGAAGAGTATAAGGCATAGAAGGTTTGATTCCTCTTCTGCACGTGTCATCGGTTTTAAGAGCGCTGAGGTGGCAACTTCCACTTGATGAGTCATTTTATTGGAATTGAGCTTCAAGGTGTCAAGCGCGAAGGTCGTCAAAGAGCAGGAATGAAGAATTGTTCAGCTTTAACTCCAACTACAATGGTCAAGTTTCTCCTTCTAAAAAGTCATGATCCTCACCTGAAGCGACGCAAACATTAGCATCTCCTCTTCGGTACAGTCGATCTCTTCCAAGAGGATGGACCAGCGAGCCTGCTCGTACAGCTGCGTTATCCTCACCGCGTCGTACTGAAATGCAAATGGACGCCAGATGTAGTCGTGATCTAACTGGACCAACTGAGTTCACATCGTTGCTCTTACTTTGGGATTGAGGTCGAAGAAGACGTTGTATTTAAAGCGCAGTAACAGCTTATCGTGGTCTTGGACGTCCTGCTCCATGAGGGACCGTGAAGAGTCCAACCACCTGCGAATAGCGAGTCCAGAAGTTAGGGAGGAATTCTTCCACCGCGAGGGTTATTGTGACTGTTGAAGGTCTCTACCCAGAATTTCTGATGGCTTTGTCTTCCAAGGAAAGAGGCTGGTAGAGTTTGGTCAGCTCGGCAGGTGGCAGATTGGGTTGGCAGTCGGCGAGGGGGTTGTCGCCAAACCACAGGCTGGTGGCCGAAACGGGCATCCCGTTCTCTGGGTCGTAGGTGGCTGTCATGGTCTTGCTGTACATGGGGCCTTGATTAGGGGTATATTGGACAGTGGGTTTAAAAGGGCATAACAATTTAACATGTATTTGCCTCTCGCAGTCAAGATGGATTGGAATGGAAAAAACACTCAACTATTACTAAGCGGAATCACTCCAAGTAATGGCACGAAAATATGCTAACGCAACTCACAAACATCTGATTTTACTTCACCCTGGTGAAAAAAATGAAAGTATTTCATCTTGTAGATAGAGTTTGAATGAGCTACAAAGTGTCCGTCAGGCAGGACAACCCTGTGGTGGACCGGATCGGACCCACTCATGGGCCAGATCTTGCCCACGGGCCGCATCTTTGATTTGATCTGGTTTAGGGTTTAGAGTTATAGTCGCAAGCGTAAACCTTGGGAGTTTGGTTCTAGAACTGATGACTATGTTTTGCTAGTACCTGAGCCTCCAGGTCCCCCACTGATTAGATCAATGTCCCAAATGTCATCCAGCGGTGAGTTTTTGCCTCTTTTTTTCTTCTTCTTGGAGTGGTCGCCAACAGGCAAGAGTAAGGACAATTCCTCGGCCCGCCTGATGTCTGATCAGAAGAAGAAAAAGATAATATTAGATGAATAGATTTGGATTTGGCGTGAAGGTAAGGAGGACGAACTCACTGAGAATTTGACAGATTTCTGCCACGGCCTTGAAAACCACGCAGGAGAAGCTGACCTTCATTTCGATGGTTTTCATGTTGGGGAGTTGCAGCAGCATTTTTTTGTGTTGGGGGGTGTAGCGTAGGTCGGCATCGGCCTGTATAAGAGAAAAAAAATAAGAACAAGTCGTCGCCGATACATAAAAAAATGTGAAATGCTTAAAGCCTTTTTGTCCTACCTGGATTCCGTACTTGTCCAAAGTCCAGTGAGTCTTGAGGAGCCAACAGTTTCTCTGTTCCCACCACAGTGCGTGGTCCGACCAGTCCTGGGGGGCTTCTGCTCATTAAAAAAAACACATCACATATGTGTCATTAAACTAACCACTCAGCTGTCTAGGAATTTCTCGATAAGGCAATTTATTGTTTGGCAGTTCTAGGGTCGAGGGTTCGAGGATAAGTGGTTCAGAAAATGAATGAATGATTCCGATTAGATCAGAGTTGAACTTTGCCCCCAATGCGAACCATTGTGGTTTAAGACAATGGCGCTTCGGTGTGGAGCGACGAGGGTGCGGCACGGTAAACAGAACTGGAGCAGACGGTGTTGAAACGGCGTCTGATACCTACTGATCTTCTCCACCAGCTTTAGCATGAGGCCTCCGATGTGCAGGTCGCCCTTGACGCGAAGCTTGAAGCGCATAGATTCGTCGCCATCTTTTTGGTCCACGTGCACCTGCAGTTCCCACGACGTCTCGCCGTATTCCGCCGCTGTGATCATGGCTCTTGATGACGGCGAAGAAAATTATGCAATGTAATCATGGACAGAAATTTCTGGAAATAATAATTTTTAAAAAACGGCGAGATGTAAAAACATTTCACATGGCCGCATATAAATTATATGCATACCTGGGGGAATTCCAATATACTCAACTTCCTGTTATTTGATTGTCACTATGTAAACATTGCAACATCAAAACACACTAGAAGTTTTAAAAAAATGACTGAAATACTCACCAACAGACGTCATTTTTAAAGATCAAGATCGGGTTCTTACTTTTTTTTAGTATTAAGTATTTTCTAAAGTGATATATGATTTTACATGATAAAAACAACCAAGCTGGCTAAGTATATTGCCAAAACAAACACAAATGCAGGTATTGTTATCAGGTAATTACTGAGGTATCTGATCGGTATTCGGTTTTGGTGGATCTTCAAAATCAGGTGAGCCGGTCTCTTGGTAAAATTATGTGATTGGGATAACACGTTTATTTATTAAAAGCAGAAGTAGGGCTTAAAAGAATGGTGGGAGGCAGAGAAGAAAGAGGAGGATCAGGGAGGGTTCAGCTGAGGAATGTGTGACGAGCATGGACACGAATGTGCTGTACCGGATCACCAATCTGAACCTTGGAACTAAAGAACAATTTAGAAAATTCAATCATGCTTTCACAGCAATCTACATAATAATAATAATCATAATACCAAAGGAGCAAATCAGAAAAAAACCCACAAATCTCTCACAGTTTAAATTGCAAGCTTGCATCTCCTATGCTCAAAGCAACACATTTTAGGTTTAAAAATGTACAAAAGACAAAGGAAATGATAGTTTTTACTGTATACATGCGTTTGGAAGTGTTATTAAGGTTTGCTGCATGTGCAGATGTCAACATCTTAAGAAAACTCAAGATATTTACCTTAAATCACTATTATAGACCTTACCCTAACCCTAATCCTAACCTTAACTAAACCATGATCAATTGCCTTTTCTGTATGTATTTAGAATGTAACTGCTGCTGTAAAATACAGTAGGTTAATTACTAACCTGTTTTTATAGACTCCCCTACATGTATTGAACTACGATTTGCATTACGTACTACAAGCGTTTCCTTGTTAAATGTATATATACATGTTTTGTTGTTTTAATAATTAAGAGTTTAAAATATTCTGTACTTCTTACCCGGATTTGTAGATTTATGTGGACGCGTAGTGGAGTTCTCGTGAGAAGTGTCTGATGGTCCCTGAAGGCAACGAATACTTGTTTGTAGATAAGACACACCTCTTTTGAGATAACGGAAGGCAATTTGCGCGCTCCTCCCCACCTGGGCCCTTTTAAAAATGCCGACGAGCGATTAGCATGGGTGAGTTTAGCGTGCTAATATACTACAATAAATCATCACCCTAAAAGTCAAATTTCATTTTTTTCCGGTGTCTAAAAACGATAACAAATAAAAATGACTTGAATATTGGAGTACAGTACAGTATTTTCACTATACGTATCACATTTCTACTGTAACTAAGGAATGTATTAAGGAAGCTGAATAGCACGCCCGAATGTCTTTTTTTTCCCAATTTACACGACGCCATATGAGCATTTTAACCATAGAAAAGGTGTTTTTAGTGGTTTCAACGAAGCGAGAAAGAGTAATAAATCTTCCAAGTCGCTATGTGATAAAACGCTTTCATGGTTGAGATTTTCTATCCTTTTTTTCCTGTTGGACATTTTCATTTTTTTCTGGTAAGGTTGTTTCGGTGGTGTAAATACGTCTTTGTGTGGGTGCGTGTGTGGTATAAAACGTATACTATATTATAATTATTATCCTTATTACTATTGTTTCACTGTCGTTGACGGCGATAGACGTCCAATTCAATTCATATGGGGAGCTGCAGCGATTTAATGAACGCTGTTGAACCTTCCCAGTCAAAATTAATTGGAGCTCTATCGCCGTCAATGGCAGACAATCAGTTAATAATGAAAATAGATAAATAAATAGACATTAAAAAAAAAAAAAAAACGTAACTTTTTTTTAACCTGATTCCGAGTCTCTGAGAATGACCAAATCGGATCAGGAATGTCCCTATAATGAATATACAACCTATATTAATGTGCTCTTCAATTTCCTTCTTTTTAGATTCCCACATTGTGTCATATGAAGAAATTGAGATGATTCAAGCCTGCGTCTCCAAGCCCACATCCTTCCTTAGAGGTGAATCAGAATGAATCACATAATGATATTTTACCAGTTACACGTAAGACACGGTCATCGATAGCTTTTTATTGTTTATTTGTTATGGTGACTTATTCTCCGTCCATTAGGGCAACCCTTGGTTTCTTGATGTAAAAACAGTTACTTACAGTGCAGTATTTCTTATGATGCCACCATTATTTAGGAAAATGTGAAGGGAATTATAAATATATTATAGCTTAAAGTATAATAAAGTCACCACCAGTTTGGTTACAATTGATATAGTAACCCAGTTATGATATTGTCGTAATTATTTATGACGTAAGAAAAGACAGTGACTCATTAGTCACAGTGTAACAGATGACTAAGATCACCCATGTTCATTTTCTAACTTCTTTATTAACGTAGAAAGAATGAACTGGAAAGTAAATGAAAATGAAGATGGTACAGGTTTATTTCTTTTAACCCTATATAGCCAAACAAATCATATTTGATACATGAATTTTGAACTGTTCATTTTTTCTCAGATTAAAACAAATGTATTATATAAATGTATGTCAAATTATATTTGAGCGAGTAGTCCTTTTTTGTTCCCAGGTACAATTGAAGGCTCAGAGTTTAAATAGCTTCAATTTACTGACAAATATTTATTTAGTGTTTCGGGCTTTATATGAAGTATGAAACTAAAATAATAGCATCGTTTCTTCCACTCGATGGCGCCAGTAGACCTCAAAGTTAAACCCGTGGCCACTTTGTAGAGAGATTTGAGGATTACTATTTCATTTTGTTGTTTTAAAAGAAAAAAAAAACATTACATTGGCAGACATTTGCATCTGTAGTGGAACACTACCTTGGTTTTATAGGCTGTAGTTAGCAAAGCGTATCCAATTAAAGTGAACAATCCCAAGGGGCTTTTTGAGGGTTTATGAGGGGCAAACCTTTCACATTTCTTGGCTTAGGAAGAACTGGAAGGCCAAGATGAACCTCTGACCTGCAACGAGCAATTGAGGGCACTAATGATGTGGTACGGTGGTGTGTTTCAAACTAGTGTGTCGCAGCTGCAGGACGGCGTTGCGGACCACTTGGCAATTTTGGACCGCACTACGCAGAAGTCATATTATAGCCAGAGAAAATATGTCAAATTTCACCCGCCAACAAATTAATAAATAAAGCCTGAGATTTATACACCGCAGCGCTGGTGCGGCAGTTATTCCAGTCCTGCTCTGGTTTTAACTCCAAATACCAGCGTACGCTGTAGTGACCAAGCTGCCCCCAGTCTCCGCTTGGATAAAAATTGTTCCAAGGTGAATATAGGAGGCCATTGTTTTGACTCATTTGAGCGAGGCAAAGTTTTCACACTTAGTTGCATCTACTCAAGTGGTAGTATTTTGAAGTATAAAACCAACAATCCCATTATACTCCGCAGTCTCCACTTGGCCGCAGTGCCCCACACCCAAAACAAACATGCTGAGTGTGTCGTGCCGGGACATGAGATCACCCCAGAGGGCTCGTGCGAGAGGAAATGTAAATTCTACGGAGGGGAACAAAAAACAAACAAATATACCCCAGAGCTTCGGAAAGTGTGGAAAATAACTAGTCACGTTGAGTCCACGTCCCCGCGACACCTGCGGTGAGTTATGGAAAAGGACGAATATTGATGATAAAGCGTGCTTTTCAGACACAATAAATGACACGGAAGGAGGCGAGAAACGACATCCGCGGGGGCCCTTTTTTGCCGACTTTCCGTATTTACGGAAAGGGAAAACCTCCCGGTGACCTGGGAACACGCTTACCCAATTAGCAGCCTCGCCTATGGATCAAATGGAAGTGAAAACATTCGCTGCCGTGACGGAGACGCATCACAATGCCCCATTCATGCCGCCGTGGCTCATGCTTTGGGAAGATTTGGGGCCGGGTGCAAGGTTGGCGGGGGGTTCTTCCAGAGACTTAGCGGAGCAATGGGGATAGACGTGAGGGAGTCATGAATGCAACAAGGAACTACCTCAGCGCTTACTTTGATGGCTCGACGGAGACCTAATTCATGACTCAATATGGGTGCGGAGGTAAACAACTGTTCAAAAGTGTTGTTTTTATAATGTTACCAACCTGCCCCTTACTCTAATCCCGTGGACACTCACCTCTGCAACCCAGCGAGGGCGGCGGGTCCACTCCTGTGGGAATAGAGCCGAAAAGGCCACGGGGGGAGTCGGGAGGCCTGAGAAGTAGCGCGGAAAGAGCCATTCTTGACAGCACCAGACCCTGGGGACTGGATCGGGGTTGCCCTGCCCTATGGCCCCGTGGAGTGTTAAAGCACAGATTTATCGCGCTCCTGAAAATACGTTTCCAGGCTTCTTAATTTATTTTTTCGGAAGCCTTCCAACTCTTTGGGGGTCACGAAATCCCCTGGCGTACGACGTCACATGCACGCTGGCTTATTTGGCTTGCAAGTAAGTTGACAAAGTTCTCCTGAAAATGAACAAATTGGTTGATTGAATATAGCACGGTATCTTCATAAGGACTTCATTTACACAGCAACGAAAAAGGCCACGTAAAGGTTTCACTATTTGCCGGTTAATTGTTTATTTGTATGAGTGTGGAGCCATAGGCGCTTCTATTAATGGAACCATCTCGAGGTTTTCGTTGAGGCTTATAAAAATGGGAGGTTCATGCTATGAGAAACCAAAAGTGTGGAAACGTTTCGGAAAGCAAAGTGACTAAAGCAGGGTTCATTGCTAAGTTCGGAAAAAGTTTCCTTTGCTCTACTCGTTCATGTTTTTTTTAATCGTCAAACCATGATGTACTTTTTAAGGCACCTGGTATGATGGGTTTCCAAGTATACGGGGTCCTTACCACATAAGTAACAAAAGCTAGTCATTTTACGTTATGTGCTGAGGAATAATAAACATCAGGATATAACCTTAACCCTATAAAGAACTCTTTTATTCTAAAATAATGATGAGTTAAACTATAAAATTAAACGTACAAAGACATTTACTCATTGTGCACGAACATACAAAATACTTTTCATTTTTCTAGCGCCTGCTAGCTTAATGCTAGTAGACAAGTGTAGACATTATAATATAAAAATTACATGTTAATAGAAAACATACAATATAAAAAAACAAGTTAAAAAAATCTGAAAATAATCCAAATATTATTTGAGGGTGTTGGTAATCTGTTTTCTCAGTCACTCCAGATAAAATTTGCCAAGAAGTACTGTAAATACATTCGACTGTTATTTAGATGTATTCCGTGTAGCAGAGTTGAATGTGGCTAACCCCAATCTCCTCTTGCCTAACATAGGACTTATAAGATACTGCACAGTGGAAAGGTTGAAAATGTCTAGGGAGAAACAAATGCTAGCAAGATGGGAGGTTGCGTGGATGATGGGAATTACATTGCTATACGCCACGGCCGCCACCCCTGATATCCGTTGTTTCTGCACATGGAAACATCTGATGGAAATAAAAGTTTTCATGGTGCCTGCTCGGATTGTCGTAAATACTGCTTGTCAGCGTTGTGTAAGGCCATTCTGTAGACAGGGTTTAAGGCAAGGGATGTAATAAGGTGCCTCTTTAGGGAAACGTGGCTACCGTAAACTACCAGCATCGCTATACCTGTCCTTGGCTGTTCCTTGTCATAGTTCATTCAATTCTGACTGATAGTACTAAATTCTAAGTTCTTGGCCAACGACAAGACACAAATTGTGCGTAATAACCTTCAAATTCTCCCTCTTTCATTGTCGCTGTCATCTTGCGTGAAGGGAAAGTTTGAAGCTGTTTTTTTTTGGGTTCCTTTGTAAACGTCAGGTGTGCTGAATGAAGCCATATGCGGCCCTGTGACTTTTATTAGCTTTGTCAAAGCCCTCAGAGACTAGAGAAGGAAACACTGCGCCAATAATGGCTTTAAAATATCACCTTTACCTCTGCAGGCCCCGGTTTTCAGAAGCAATAGCGTGGAAGCGATTTGATGCTGTGCCGCCTCATGCTGTGCTGTGGAGGAAACACCCCCCCGACACTTCGGAGATGCCGTGACCGATCTAGCAGGTAGGGTGTAGGAGGAAGCAGGGCCCCCGCACCGCTTCCCACCGCACGGCCACACTTTTCCGACCGGCTATGAATGGGTGCCATTTTGAATCATGTAAATCCGACTAGCCTCTACTTGTATCAGCTGATGCTGGTTAGTGTTGTCTTTGGCCTGACCTTAAAGGCCTGGGGCGGGGGCAGAGAAAGACGTACTGAGGGTTAGAAAAAGTTGCATAAACTCAAGCCGGGATAACTTTACCGACACTTTCCGTGGCCGGATTTCTGTGAATGGAGTCATTGTGGGGGCGGGAAGCAAAAGCTGTCAGGATCCAGTTCATTAACACCCAGTTTACTTTTGTTTGAAGTTCACTAGTCAACCGTTATCGAAAAAGAAGCCTCCGCCCGGATGGAAAAAGAAAAAGATATGGATGTAGCTCAACTTCCCATAGCCCTTTCTATTTTATGACAAACTAGTAAAAACTGAGTCAACGTTTTATTCCATGCAGTCAGTCTTTTTGGCCCCGTGTCTCTTCAGAACATAAAGTACTTCATAAAATAGTCAGTTCAGTTCAGGCACATTTACTCAACACTCTGTAGCCCACAACTGTGAACACATGACATACAGTGGGGCAAATAAGTATTTAGTAAACCACCAATTGTACAGAAAATCACAGTTTGATTTTTAAAGAATTAATTTCCAAATTAGAGTGGAAAATAAGTAGTATTTGGTCACCTACAAACAAGTTTGATTTCTGGCTGTCAAAAAGGTCTAACTTCTAACGAGGTCTCCACTCGTTACCTGTATTAATAGCATCTGTTTGAACTCATCGGTATAAAGGACACCTGTCCACAACGTCAGTCTCTCACACTCCAAACTCCACTATGGCCAACACCAAAGAGCTGTCGAAGGACACCAGAGACAAAACAGTAGACCTGCACCAGGCTGGGAAGACTGAATCTGCAATAGGTAAAACACTTGGTGTAAAGAAATCAACTGTGGGAGCAATTATTAGAAAATGGAAGACATACAAGACCACTGAATCTCCCTCGATCTGGGGCTCCATGCAAGATCTCACCCCGTGGTGTCAAAATGATAACAAGAACGGCAAGCAAAAATCCCAGAACCAAACGGGGGACCTAGTGAATGACCTACAGAGAGCTGGGACCACCGTAACAAAGGCTACTATCAGTAACACAATGCACCGCCAAGGGCTCAAATCCTGCACTGCCAGACGTGTCCCCCTGCTGAAGCCAGTACACATCCAAACACAGCTAGGGCAACAAAGGAGTGGCTTTGTGAGAAGCATTTCAAGGTGAGTCTCAAGATCTCAACCCCATAGAAAATCTGTGTAGGGAGTTGAAAAGTCCGTGTTGCCCAACATCACTGCTCTGGAGGAGATCTACATGGAGGAATGAGCCAAAATACCAGCAAGTGTGAAAAGCTTGTGAAGAGTTACAGAAAAAGTTTGGCCTCCGTTATTGCCAACAAAGGGTACATAACAAAGTATTGAGATTAACTTTTGGTATTGACCAAATACTTATTTTCCACCATGATTTGCAAATAAATTCTTCAAACAATGTGATTTTCAGTTTTTTTTCCACATTCTGTCTCTCATGATTGAGGTTTACCCATGTTGACAATTACAGGCCTCTAATCTTTACAAGTAGCATAACTTGCACAAATGGTGGTTGTCTAAATACTTATTTGCCCCACTGTATATTTGTAAATTTTAACATGTAAAACTTATTCAATAATTAGTTCCCAAAGATTTAGCTGTTGCTAATAGCACTAGACAGACGAAAACATTTGATTAGATGTCTATCATCGTCAATCACATCCCTAAAATATGACTGTACCTGATGCAACACATTTGTACTTTTTGCAACAACTGTACTTTATGTAACACAACTGTACTTGATGCAACAGAACTGTACTTGATGCAATAGATCTGTACTTCATTTAACAGAACTGTACTTAATGCAATAGAACCGTACATAATGCTAAAGAACTGTACTTGATGCAATAGAACTGTACTTGATTGAATAGAACTGCACTTGATGAAATAGAGCTGTACTTGATGACACAGAACTGCACTTGATTTAACAGAACTGTAGTTGATAGTCAATTTTCCACGTACCACTAGATGGAGTCTACGTATCATACTTTAAGAACCACTGTCTTAAATAACGTGGAATAGTACCAACGTAGACTTTCACTGCCTTTAAGTCACGCAAGTCTTTTCTGTTGACTTAAGCCTCCTCTCCACATTTATGGCACGTGCGAGACACCCTATTTGTACATTCATGCTTTGGAGTAAATTAGCATGCCAGCTGCGCATGACTGTGTCATTCCATGGTGGCTTTTCATGACAAAAATATTCCTTGGCACACCTCCGACTTGTATCCAGAAAAGGACGTCGCCTTCCTCCCAGGAGGGACACTTCTTTTTATTTGCAATCCTTGTTCCTGGCATCAGAAGGGAAAGAAAGTGGAAGGTGGTGGGAGTAAATAACGGGATGGGGCGGGGGCCGGTGTGGGGAGACGTGGATGGACCACCGCTGCAGATGTTTTCCACATGGAGGAGGAAAACAAGCTTGCAGAGAGATGAGTGCGAGAGGGCTGCACCTGTTGTGGGCCGCTTGCCGGCCAGGGGTGAGCTCACTCCCCTGAATGTGTAAGACTGCTTTTGCTATTAAGCAGCGAAAGAACAGGCAAGGTTCACTTTGAGCACATTTTGCGTTCTTGTATCCCAGCTTGGCTGCCTCCTTTCAAAACTCCGAGCTGCATTCTTTTATTGCTATTGTGTGTCAAATGGGGTCAACACTTGGAAAAGACGCAAAACTTGATTGGGTAAGAAAGTACTAGTTAAATCTAGACTAGCGGATTAAATGCAGGCTTCCACCGAGGCCAGAAAATCTCATTTGGATCAGTACCAGTTAAACCCTCTACTCCACAGTCTCCTCCTCGATACACTTGGATGAGAGGTAAATACAAGAGGCCTTTGTTTAGATACGGCCATTGCTGCAGCTTTTAGGCAGGCTAGTAGCCAGGTTACATAAAAATGTTTGATGTTAGACTCCAGAGTCTCCACTTTTTTGCAGCTGGTCATGTTTTCTCTGACATCAGTCTCTGATTGTGGCAGGAGAGTTGCAGTTTTACAAGGCCTGTTTTCCTGCCGCCCTCTATCTCCTTTTGGATAAAATTTATCCAAATTAATACATGGCTATTACAAGGTAGCAAGAATGTTCGGACTGTTTTTTTGATTAGCCATTTTCTTCAAAACAGATATATTCATAGACTCAAGTGAAACCCAACTTGCAGGCACATGTGTTTAGATATTTTGAAGGGGGTGTTCTTTAAAGCTATTTAAGTCAACATCGCACACCTGCCCGATTTCCATCGATCACTCAAGACTCTCTTTATTTCATGCTACACTTCGGGAAAACTGGTAGGTAAATATCATATTTGACAGGGTGACAGGAACTGGTCCAGCCTGGGAATGGAGTTCTTGGGCTAATCATGCATGATTACAGCTCTCGCGTGCCAAAACACACTTGGTGTGAGAGAGGTTGTTTTCAACTGCTTGTTGCCGCAACACCACTGGACGTCAGCTTGCTATTCTCCCGAGAGCTTCTGCTAATAAACTCATCTTGACCCGAAGAGTTTGAAACAGGTAAGGAGGACTGTTCCTGTGGACCGATCAAGACTAGCAGTGGTTGGCGTCACGCCGTCCTGCCGACACAACGGCATCTCTTGTTGCTGCAAACTGTTCGCGGCAATACTCTCCTGCAAAAGGCGAACTCCGAAAAGCGAATTCAGTGCCTGAATTTTTACTCCGGCTCACCTGCGCTGTGGCTACAGAACCAAGTGACCCAGATCTGGATGGAAACCTTTGCAAGTAAATCCCCACGCAGTCTGTGGAAGAAGTATTTGCCGGGCCTCTCGGTGGGGAACTGCACAACTGTAACCGATTCCAACTCTCCAGTTTGTGTCATTTGTTCCGACAAAGTGGTAAACAGTGCCTTTGCCATCCTGCACGTAGCCCGGCTGCCATTCAAGTGGAAGAAAATGTCAGTGCAATGCACAAGAAAGATATATATCTTTCCTCGCTGAATTGTTTCTTGTACGACGACGAAGAGAGAGGCACTAATTAAAAGCAGAGTGGTTGGAAGGGAAGGGAATCTGTATCTCATTTCCTTGTCTATGCAATGCTCCTGGCAAGGACCAACCACTTTTGCCCAAACTACTGCTCAGTTTAGAAACACAGGCCATGCTGCAAATATTTGGCTTGGCTGTGCATCTTGAATTATATTGGCACAGAGCGTGGATGTAAAAAACAGCAACTAGGGAACAATTATGAAAAGAAGTGAAAAGCAGTCAAACCAAAGTGCTACTAGCAGTGCCTGCGCTTTCCTTTTCCTGTCATTTTCTGTCCTGTCTACTTGTATGCACACTGAAAATTGAAAAGCAAACATTTTAAAGGAGGAAGTAGAGTATCATCTAAGTATATAAGTACCCATGGGAATCAAGACATACTGTATTAGTGTGTAATTACTTTAGTCCGAATTATTCCACAATGGTCCTGCACTGACAGTTTAGCAAATGATCTGTCAAGAAACAAGAAGTACCTGACCGCCATCAGATGATTACATTTTCAAGATGTCACATCAGTGAAAATCTATCCTCTTCATCGGTTGGAAAGAAGACTTTCACCCCAAAGGCGGATCGAAATTGAATCACAACCAACGGTAATGCCAATGTTGCGCAGATCTATTTTACTGGTCATTATTCGCAAAAAGAAAAACGGCCTCCTCAGCAGGTCATTGACTCGGTGCTCGCTCATTTTCCATTGAATCCCCACCTGCGAGACCCAGCAAACACATCATTCCTCTCATTGACACGGGCACCGAGGCAGCTAGCCAGCTACCTAGCTAACCATCATGCAAACCTTTTTAGCCAGCTTTGTTTGTTCACAGCTGAGGCTCAAAGAAAGGCAGCACCGGTGCACTAACGGGCCAGCTTGGACAATTTTCACACAAAGGCAGCACTGTTGGCTAACAGTGAGCGGCCTGTTTCTGGGAGGTTTGCACTGTTCCTGGGGCCCATTTCATGGAACAGTTAGCAAGGCCAAAGGCAACCCGTGGACTGGAGTGATAGTTAAGGCCTTCGAGGCAAAACTTAGGTCTGGGCTTCCAGTTCTCCCTTTGTACACCCCCCCACCACCGACCCACATCCCTCGGTTTAGATGCTTTCACAAAGCCAAGTGGGAATGCTGGGTGCTGCAGGTGTCCTCTCATAGAAAGCCGCATCACATGGGCTGGCTGATGGAGTGAACTGGCATGTTTACCCTCACCGCAGGTGTTGGAAAATCTGGACAGAAATGAATTGGACTAGCAGTATGCTGAAGTATTAGTAAACATCATTTTCATATTGTGAGTTTGTATATAACCCACTGCAAATACTGTTACAAGTTAATGATGATGTTGAACGTTGTGTTTGAGTTACTTCCCTTCTGGTTTGGATTAAGCAACTAAAAAAACTGCACGGCATGTTTTGCATTACACTTTGGATTCTGGTTCCGTCTAACAGTAAGGTCATATCCATCACGATATTGTGAGTTGCTTGTTTTGAGTTTGAACTGATAAAATAATATTTATGATTTGTTTTGTTTACTGGTCTGTGGGTTAAAAATGGAATTGAAAATAGAAGATACAGTTGTTTTTTTGTCAGTTGTTATTTGATGTATAAATGTTTTTCTTTGGAAATCTGTTCTTGCCAAATGCAGTTTTTGTGTGCTTTTATCTTTAACAATGGTTGAAAAGCACTTGTGTAAATACTAAGGATGTCCTAAGGTAAGGTTAGCGTAATAAAAGGAATGCAATCTGTTCATTGGTATAAACTAGGTCCAATACAAATAACTTGTTGAACTCAGTTTGCGATTTAGACTGAAAGTTTCACCAGCGAGCCGCAACTTTTATTTGTAGCCGTAATTAAAAGCCTTCATTTGACTTTGCCTCAATTGGATGGATGAACAGGAAGAAAACGTGTAAGAAAAAGTTGGCGGGAATTAGTATACAGTCTTCTCTCCTTTCCCGACCACAGAGTGGGCTTAAAGGTCCCCACTTCCTCCTTGATGTCAACCCTAACCCTGCCGGTCCTGTAGTTTTCAGTTTGGTTTGGACAGAAGAGGCGGCCTGGCCTACAGGGGTTGGGAGGACAGGGCCCAGGCTTTCCCACATCACTCACAGCTCTCTGATAGGCGGTCACACAGCCGGGTAATGACAGGGGCAGACATTTAGTATTGAAGTCTCCTCCGCTCCTGTCTGACATCAGACTGTTAAATATGGGGGATGAGAGCATGGCATGGCCCTTTGGAGAACGAAGCTAGACCTGTCTTAAATACAGACACGCGAGTCTGGCCGAGTCGCTAAGCGTGAGTCTGTGGAGACAAACTTCTGAGATTTGGGATCGGTCCATCATTAAATTAATTAGCGACCACCACAAATACGAGCACAGTTGAGTTGACTGATTCTACGATGGATGGATGGAAGAAGAAATGACGTACGAACGCAATCTTCAACATGTTTGTTTTCAGTCCAGCATCAAATAGCCGCCAAATGCGGTTTTCCCTGCACGTTTCAATTTTAAGTTCATGACAGATGAACTTGAAAAGCCGTCAAAACAGATTGAGACCAGCAAATGTCAAATGTCACCAGTTAAAAGACCTCATTGTCTTTGTCGATTTTCAACTCAACCGAACAACCAAACGGCTCGGCGACATTAAAGCGGTCCGGTTGCTGCACCTGCATCCACAGCTCATCACACCATTGTGGCATTTAAAGAAAAGGCCTCAGTCAAACACGTCCCCTGACCTTCTGCAGCTAACATAAACTAATTAGGCTGTCTCTGAAAGGAATGGCCCCGCCGTTAGATTAATCAGCCTACGCGGATCTGGACCGCGCAATCCCGCTCCAGCCAGCTCGCCTCGCTAGACCCTCATTATCTCACATTTTCAAAGGAGCGCCGTGGCAAGGAGGAGAGGGGGCTGCGGGGATGGAGGAACCAGAAGAGGTGGCGGCGGTGCAGGAAGGGGCTTCCCCAGTTCAGACCCGGAAAGGAAATGTCAAGCGTGAAGCTCTGTGAGTGGTCATTGCTGCTCAGTCCAGCAGGCAGCACAGAGGGGGTCTTTGTCCGCCGTCACTTAGCACCAATTACAGCCCGTCAAAATAGTTTTTCTGCTGCAGGGCGACGTGTTAATGGGCCCGGCGTTGGGTGTGAGGAGCGGCCTTGTCCACACACACCAACTCGGGGTCAAGGGTTAATAGATCCCCTCTGATGTGGCGGATGAGATTTTTGCAACCTTTAGCTGGCAAGGGAACGCCAGGACAAAGCCTGGAGAATGTGATACAATTAGGCGGACAGCTAGCCATTCTGAATAGAGTCGTCCGCGGGTAGCTGCGCTAGCTAGGACCAGATGGGCCACTGGACCCCAGCCAAAGTGCTACCAATCAAGGTCAAACCCCATCCCACACCCATTGAAAGGAACCAGGTGAGGAGCCAAAAAGCATCTCGACTGGAGGGCATCCTTTGGAGTGAGAAACAATTAACACTCCTGGGAAACAAACTATGTCAACTACTTTGTGAAGGCAAGTAAACTCACTTTATTCACAAGGAAAGATCAAAAAGCATTCAAGCTTCTAAAGGATTTCCCATCCTCAAACTCCCCAGCTTTTTTCATAAAGCCTCTACAGCCTGCCTCCAGTCAGACTTGGAAGCTGTGTTCACTCTTGTATGGGAAAATCAACCTGGCGTGGATGGTGTCTGACCTGCTCGGTGTTTCCCCGAGTTGAAGTAATCAGTGATTATCTGATGTAAGGATGGAAAAAGTCAGTGTTCGTGAAATTGCATTGTGCTACGTGTGCGTCTCGGCCTGGATGTGAGGACAAAGCCGGGTCGTTAAAAAACATAAGTGTGGGAACGGAACCGATGCCAAACAACCTGTGCCAGGGGACTCGGGAGATTTTTAGGAAAATACTCCACACCGCACGGAGCAAATCTAACCACATGCAAGCTTGTGGGAACTAGTGGGTGACATCAATCCACATATGACTCGTCTCAAAATACTTTCTGGATGTACTGGTGCTCAAGTCTCTCCCCCACCCAAAGCTTGAGGAAATGGCGGTGGTGATCCGGCCCCCGACTTAATCGACTTAATGTCAAAACGAAAGTGCAGTGATCTCGGAGGCTCCGGATTGGATTTGTTTAATTTGCGTCAGGTTGGAACATCTTGTGTAAACACGGGGGTGCGAATGGATACACGCCAGGATCGCCACGACTGGAAAACGTAAATGTCCGTGGTCAAGATTGGCCGAGAATCACAAGAGCAGAGGCGGGAGAAAGAAGCTTGCGCAGAGATCGGCTAGCCTCAATTGTTAGTGGAGGGTCAAAGTCTACCACTTCCATCTGCAAATGAGTGTCTTAAAATGGCACGTTTGGGATCATTGAAGTCCGTATGGAGACGTATTTCATTGTTTTTCTTATATCATTGACAGATGACTCTCAGAAGTACTCTACTCTGAAATCTATGATTGCCAGGATGTTTTATAGACTCACCAGTTCTGCAAACAGACGTAAAAAGCACATTCACTTTGCGCCAAGTTGTGCTTTGGCCAATGGCGTTGGGGGTGGGTGGGCAGGGGGGCTTACTTGAAGAAACACAAACACCATTAAGAGTTCACGTGTTGCTTTTCAACAGTCTTATTTCCTTAATGGCTTTGCAGCTGTATTTCCCTCCTCGTGTTAGGCCGCAAATCTTTGGCAGGTGGCATGCCCTCCACGCCTTTTTGCTTGTTTTCCCTCTTGAGATGAGAGGGAATTAGACTTTGGCATGAAGGGATGAGTTCTCAGATTTATAGGTAAAGTTCTACCCCTTCAAGTGCAACTCTTTGGGGAGCGGGTTTTGGTTCTGCGTGTGTGTTGAAGGGGGGTTGGCGACCGGGAAGTGAAGGTCATTGGAGGTTAATTCCAAATGCATTGCTTCCTTGAAACAGCGTGACAGCGTGTGTCCTCTGCTCATTGATTGGATGAGTTCCAACGTTGCGTTCTTTTCTTCATATTCGTTATGACATTCATTGTTTGGTGGACCTTTAGTATACGCACGCCCGAATGTCACGGAGCTGTTTTATTTTGTCTTTCGTATACTTAATTCAGATGTTTGGCACGTTTTGCTAGGTCTATTTTTTCCTATGCTTGAGATTTATAACGCACACTTGTCTGATGTGTTAGCGCACCGACCTTGTGCTTGTCATTGTCTTTTATTATTTCATCAGCCGGGTGTTGCGTCTTTATGACACTTCTCGGTGAAAGAAAGAGACGAGAGATGATGGAGACAAAGAACTGTCGAAGACACAACAGCAACGGAAGTGTGTGAGGGGAATGTGAGACAGACAGAAAAGTTGGACTCAAAGGAAGAACAGAAAATAAAGGAAAACAAAGCCAGGCGAGAAGGAGTGAGATGTGGGCCATTCATAAGCAGACTCTTCTAAAGGGATCCAGGGCCAGCACACCTGCTACTATTCACTTCAGAGGAAATAGACACTCTGTGGAAGAGAGGCTGTTGGCCTCAGGACAAAACCACTGCAGCGCCAAATTAGAAACAGGAAGGACTGTGGCTAAGGCTAAGATTAAAAATGCACTCTCCACATGGACTCAATATACTTCAGCCCTGATCCTGCTCTGGAAACCCAAAACCCAATAGCACTATTTTATGCCCCAGTCAACAGAACACACCATGTTTGCACAGCGACAGTGCAGAGATTCTTTCCAGTGTCAACTTCTGTATGTTGGTAAACTGCAAACCTTACAAATGCCAATTGGAGGATGGAAAGTCAAGAGGAAAATATATATACACTTCATTACTTGCCAGAACCGTGTAGTAATGGTGCAATCTGCCTTTCTATTTTGGAATTCTCTGTATTGCTGGAAACTAAAGTTGAGGTCTTGGATCGCCACTGTCTTTTTGTCACGATTCCTCTGGTAACAGTACAAAATTAAGGCCTTCTAATTAAGATTTTTTAGATTTCATTAACGGGAGTGTGTATAGAATAATTTTGAATGGTAATTCATACCCGCAAGAAAAAGTCTAATGTCTTCTTATCGCAATACATTTTGACCTAAATAGCAACACATCAATATTCAAATAGCTTTTCTACCTCTTAATTAGTTCTCGTCTGCTGACGGTTTCCGCGAGGTATTTCCTGACCATTGACGTAGAAACTGTGAAAAAATATTTGGGGAAAAACATGACTTGGGACAACGGAAAAAGTATGTACTCTTGCTTAAACAATATTTCCATTGAGTCATAGGTCTGTCCAAGTAGTGTACAGTAGTGTGCACCCTCAATCTATCATTTAACTGTGGTCACTGATGGTATAAAGGCCCACTGTAATTATTCCTCCATATATTGAGGGCATCGAGAGGTTGTTCCTCCCTCCCACCGAAAAACAGAACTACTCCCCTGAAGGTCACTATTTCATTATGCTGAGCTGAGTAATGATTTACAGAAGGACTTTTCACGAGGGCACAGTTGTGACTAGTTGACGAAAGGACACGCTGACGTCTTCTTCGCGTCAATTTGAAGTGATGTTTTGGGCAAACTCTTGGCCTCATTAAGGTGTTCATCACTTGAAGCCGTAAAGGGCAATATTCATTGTGTGGGCCTTTTGACTGACGTCTGAACCAGAGCCCGCTGATGGATGTTCACACATTATGCCATGACTGACTCCTGGGAGGAGAGGAAAAACCTGCCATGACATCAGCCGCAAGTTAGAGTGTAGGTGCAGGTGCAGGGCGTGAACAGGAAGTGAATAACAGGAAGCCCGGTGAGGCAGACTTGTCGGTCAGCAGGTTGAAGGAGTGACAAATACACCTTGCAGCTGACTTGGCTTTTGGACTTCAAGGGAGAAGGGCCACCTCATTAGCATGTACTGGTGGAACACAGAAAATATTATTGTAGCCTGTGCTAGTCTTTGAGGAGAGAATCACATAATCCACCTTTAATCCAAAATTTTACCACGGCGATAATGCATTTAGACAGTAGTTGATGTATTGGGATTATAGAGACTAATTGTCATGGAGATATTCTGTTCTAGAAAAGCATAATTTTAATTTTGAATTAACGTATCTTCTTTGCAATAATGTGTTGTGGGGCGTATAATATAATATTTGTTACATACCTGAGACTATTTACTGAAATTCACTTCTGACAGCAGCCCAACTTTGGTCTTGACCCAGTCTTGTCTTTATCATTTCTTTGCTGTTTTGATTCAGCCAAATCCGACATTTAATGTCAATCATTGGCTCAAAGCATTGCACTATCCTAGGTACGAAGTAACAGAGTGGTGCATCTCACAATGAGTTTACTGGTTTTTCCCTCTTTGTTTCCAATTTTTTTAAAAAGTAAACAAAATGAAACGAAGATTCGAAATGAACTCAACCAAACCCAAGCAACGTGGCCCTCGTCGAAGATGAATTTGACACGCCTTCATCTCGAAAACAGTCGACAGTGACCGCTACCACCTGTGGATGACCCAATGTACTGCATGTGTCCTTGGCGATGAATGTTGTACAAAGCATATTAGGCTAATAGGAAAAGTGAGACGGGGTAAAGTTTTGCCATACCACCCAAGCAAAGGAGAGCCTGTCGCCCCTTTGGCGCTCTGCATCTGGAAGCGGCCTACTGGTAATCTGCGCTAAGTAGAAAAAGTTCAGCACCAGCTTGTTCTCATAGACCACCAAGCGAGCACCCAACCCCCGAACTCCTCAACAGGTCTTCTTTCATAGCTAGGGATCAACGGGGTGCTATACGAAGCCAGTTCCAGGCCCGGATCCCCTCAAGGTGCTGCATCGACATTGTACTAACTCATGGCAATATTATGGTTGGTCTTATGCGATCATCATACCTCAGCTAGGGTTAGCTCTAAATACTTTTCTTCCTTGACAGCTGCCAGAGCTTTGGCCATTGACCTCAAAGGTCTGTAAAGCGTCACAAGAAAATGGAAGACGTGCTACCGAGGAGAGCATCCATAATGTTGAGATTTACTGTGTAGGAGATGGACATTTATTTAACAGGCGTGCTGTGGGATGTCATGTCGCCGGCTGCCTTTGATTGATCTCTTCACTTCCTGCTACAAAGACGGAGGCCGCTCCCGTAACCACACTTCCCCTTTCAATCTCTGGGTGTGGGAGACGCCCTTCGGCAAGCGTCCCAGTCATCAGTCGCTTTGCGCCTTTCCCCCCCGTCCCCCACCGAAAAACCCCAACTGTAACCATCAACAGGAATAAACACGGCACTGACCTTAGATCAGTGTCTAGAGGCGAATCCATTCGCCAGCCTGTTTTAGAAGTCCATATGTGGTCCATATGGAAGTCCTTCCTGTATCCTCTGTAGAAATGTGTTGGTGCACAAAGGGCTGGAAACACATCCTGAACTTATTTGATCACAGAGTGACAGTAAAATAAAAGTAAAGAAGATGAAGAAAAATTCCCCCCCTCCTGTTGTTCCCTTTGATACTTCCTCCAAGACGAGCCTTGAAACCTTGAAAAATATCTCATGTCGTTCGGCCCATGTATGAGTGATAAACGGTTGGAAACACAGCCCATCCTCTTGTTTGAGTGGCTTTTAAATCATGTTTCCAATTGCTTTTGCCCGTCTAGTTCTTGATAAAAGTATTTGGCGCAAGGTTCCGGCCATCAAAGGTTTTCTTCGACGTTTCCCTAAGGAGCTAGGGGTGATTAAACAGCCATTTAGCCTCGGACCTGGCAATGCCTTCCAGTGCGCAAACGCAGGACTTAATAATGGACTCTTCCAAAGCCAGAGGTAATGACCTCAGCATGTCACTCCGGGCTAACTCTGCAGCGATTGCACGGACGATTAACTCTTAGAGCAATATTGCCGGTTGAACATATGTAAGAATAGTGGCCGTTTTGTCAATTCCTGCCTGCGTTTTGTGATGTAAATGTAGCGATAAAAAGTCCAAACAAGTTAATTTGTGGCACATGTACACCGACTGAGTCTTGCTCACATGCCTAAGTGTGTATGCATATAAAAGCACTCTCAACCGTGCAATAATTTCCTTATTTGCCCCGCTAAAACCGATCCTGTGGACGCGTGTCCGTTTGATGTGTTCAGAGCTGCAGTGCAGATGCCACAGTTTTAGCTATGTTGGACGTCATCTCCACCGGCTGTTCTCGGAATACAGAAAAAACACCACCAGCACCACCTCTAAAATTAGCGTGGAGAGCGCACGAAGGCAAGAAGCCGAAGAGAAACCCCTCATCGCTTCTCCTTTTGTCAACAGGTTTTTGCGACCTATCGCGTGGCCGCCAGCCAGTCAGAAATCGCCAATGGTGACTGAGGCCTTTCTCATCAAAGATGAAAGAAGCAAGTAAATATATTCTTCTTCTGGGCCTTGCCAGGAATCTGGAAATCCCATTTTATATCCCTGCATTTGGATAGTTTGTGTCACAACCATGCCCACCGCACCTGCTCTTTTGTGTCTGCACCCTGCCATTTTCCATCTGACCACTAAATGCCCCAGACTTTTTCCTTAAGCTTCCCGGGCCGCTTGCTCCAGTTCAGCTTTGAGGTCTGTTTGTTGATGTGTCTAGGAGCGCCGCCGCATTAATGCCAACTCCTGTAGGGCAAACGTCAGTGAGTACCGCAGACAAATAATCGAACTAGAAACGGCACCCAGTCCAGCGAAAATCTCCGCCAAAGCCGAACGATCCCAAACTCAGACGATGCTAATTCACTCCAAACCTGCACATTCATTCATCCATCTGTTCACACTGTGCGTGTCAAGTCGTCAAGTAATGAGCACAGTCCAATGAACAAACCTGAAGTTTCTGTTCCGTTTTGGCAAATTCCATAACAACCATTGGGATTCTTGCAGGAAAGAAACAGTCACACAATGTGATGCTCACATTTTTAGAAGTTTTCAAAGCCGTGGAAGGCAACCCCAGGAGCCGAAGCCCTTCATTGAGCTCTGGGTAAGACGCAAGGATCGAATGGTCCGATATTTCTTTTCCCACGTGTCTTATCCGTTTAATCTTGAGCTCTTGTCGGAGCTGTCACTTGAGCTCTTGTGGACATTTCATCAAATTAGCCTGTGAAAAGCTAGTGAGTTGGACTACTTTTGCTGCCACACCATCGCGGAGCTCTTGGAATACTGAGCTTTAGATCACAACTTCAACAGTCAACTTTAGAGTTGATTGTGCGCGCATGAGCTTGTTAGCATTAGCTTGTTAGCAGAAGTTTTTCCGCTCCTACAAAACGGACCTTTCTACTTCCAAATGCCCGCGACTACAAGATCTAAAAATAACAGACCTCCAAGTTCATCTGCTGCACCTACCTGCTCATGTAAGTGCAGTATCTGTGATGATCGCTTTGTAGATCTCCTGAAAAAGTATGACCAGCTGCAGCAAGCTTTCTCAGAGATTCTAATCAAGCTGGATGAGATAGCAAAGGCGTGCTCTGTATGCTTAGCCGCGCCGCAGAGTATACCTGTTGCCCCCTGCACGTATGCGGAACAGACAGCAAATTCCCATATGCCAATAAAGAAGAGGAAGGCAAAAAAGACCAAACAGGCTCCGGAGCAATCTTCAGCCGCGAAGTTTAGCGCTGACGAGGCGCCCGATCATGACGACGACTGCGTGTCAGCCTGCTTAGACGCCGCAGATGGCAGTGACGTCATCGGTAGGCAAAGTTATGAGCCTAAAACTCAAACCCCTGCAAATCCAATTGCTTTCGCGAGATCCAGTAAAGAGGCTGTGTCGGAACGCGAGAGGAGCGTGATAATCTATGGTGTTCCCGAGTCGCCCGAACTCCCCGCTGTGGGCATATTGCCATATTTTGTATCAAGTCGATCCTGCAGACACTGGCACCCGGGGCATCTCTCTCACTCGGAAGATCGGTGAAGCTTGGACGCGAGCCACCATCCTCTGCTGACGCGCGCCCCCGTCCATTAAAGATGACTCTTGGCACTCCATCTGAAGTCGAGACCTTCAAGAAAATCCAATGGCCTGATCTCGAACTGGATTTTCGGAAGGAGTACTCTTTGAGGGAGAGGATTCGTTGGCGCAACCTTGTAGCAGAGCTGGCAGCGAGACGTCAGTAGGGCGAAAGAGGTCTGTGCATCCGCAACGGCCAACTAGCCCTGACAAGCTACATCCACCCGCCACTGAAGGTGACCACAGAGACTCAGAACAACTGGGTGACGGTGAGGGAACAAGGGATGGCGGTGGCCCACCCCTAGTCATCATCTACACCAACGCGTGCAGTTTGATCGCCAAGTTCAGTGACCTCTTCAGTATTGTATCAAGACTCAAGCCTGATATGATCGTCATTACTGAAACTTGGCTAAGCTCTGAAGTGCACGATGCTGAGATAAACCTGGTGGGCTACATCCCCTTCCGGTGCGACAGGCGAGACAGACGTGGTGGTGGAGTTATCATCTATGCTAAGGTCGAGCTAAAGCCCTCCCTCTGTCCTCTCCCTCCCGCTGCTCAACAGACCGACTTCTTTGAGGTTGTGCGATGCAATATAACTGTGGGCGGAGTCTGTCTGCCTATCTTGGGAGTCTACCGATCTCCACAAGCTACCGCCGAAGACGACAACCACGTAATCAGTACAATTTGCTCGGTCTCATCACACCAGGACTGCCTTATTATTGGCGACTTCAACGCACCATCAATAGACTGGAGCGACGTCGTCTGCTCATCAGCCGACCGGTTCGATCAGGCACTCCTCGACACAGTTGATAACTGCTTTTTAACACAGCATGTTGCAGCTACGACGCGCTTCCGCAGTAACCAACGCCCGTCTCTTCTGGACCTGGTACTCACGTGCTACCCGTCGTCGGTATCGTCTCTCATCATCCTCCCGCCGCTCTCCATGTCTGACCATGTGGTGCTCAAGTTCAACTGGCACGCAACAATTCCGGCCTTACAGAGTGAGATGCTTCCGAAGAGAAGGTTTTCTGCCCTGAATCATCACGCACTGGCGGAGGCTTCCGAGGCTGTTGACTGGACTTCCTTCATGGAGATCACTTCAGTCGGCGAGCTGTGGACATTGTTGAAACAATCCATACTCCGGGTGACTGAGTGTTCAGTACCATTGTCGATGCCACGGCACCAGAAGCACAAACCCTGGGCGCCGCAAAAGGTGAAGCGGGAACGGACTGTCAGAGATGTTGCTTGGCGCGAATTCCAGGAACGAGGCACGGCAGCAGCATATGAGGTCTACAAGCAGCAGCGTAATAGGGCAGTGTTCACTGAAAGGTAAGAGCGGAGCAATTATGAACTGAGGTTAGCGCAGTCATCTCGTGCAAACCCCAAACGCTTCTTTGCCCATGTTCAAGCCAACAAACGTCTACACAATCAAGTGGTTAAACTCAAGGATGCTGATGGAATCGGTGTCACGGATGCAGAGGGGCAAAGCTCTCTTTTTGCTAGGGTGTTCGCAGGCATTTACAAAGCCGATGATGGGCGACCAGCACCCCCATTTGCTCGGGATGTTCCCCCAATGCCTGCAGTTGCCATTACACCTCCTGAAGTCTACCGAGCCTTGATGTGTCTGGACGCCACTAAAAGCCATGGTCCGGATGGTATTCACCCGAGGGTCCTCCAGGCACTCGCTCCGACCATAGCACTTCCCCTCGCATATCTCTTCACACTGTCCTTGCAATCAGGTGACATCCCCGAAGACTGGAGACGGGCCGTCATCTGCCCTATCTACAAGAAAGGAGACCGAGAAGACCCGTTGAATTGCCGACCGGTCTCCCTCACTTCAGTAATCTGCAAAATGTTAGAATCTATTATCAAAACGTCCATGATGGCCCATCTCCAGAACGCAGCGGCGATCTCCGATAGTCAGCATGGTTTCGTGTCCAAGAGATCCTGCCTCACCAACTTGCTGATGATGGAGGATTGGGTCACTCAATTAAGGGACAATCGACAAATTGCCGACCTGGTCTTCCTGGACTTCGCCAAGGCGTTTGACTCGGTCAACCATCGCTTGCTACTCCGCAAGTTGGAAGCATATGCGATTCACCCAGCGGTCGTGAGGTGGATTGATGCGTTTTTGGCTGGCCGCACCTTTCAGGTACAAGTCAACGGCATACTCTGAGGCTCACAACGCCCCCAGCGGTGTCCCCCAAGGCTCCGTTCTTGGACCACTGCTGTTCGTGGTGTTTGTAAACGACCTGCCAGAACACATCTCCCAGCGGGTTCTCCTCTTTGCCGATGATGTGAAGCTCGTTGCTCCCCGGAGCGACTACGAGGACCTGCGTAGGTGCCTTCATCATGTGTGGATATGGTCGAACCTGTGGGACCTGCAGCTCAACATCACGAAATGCATCCACTTGGCTATTGGGGCTCCTCCTGACGCACCTCTTGACTTTGAACCGGGACGCTTGGAACTGGAACGATCTCAACGGTGCAAAGATCTGGGCATCATTGTCGACGACACACGGGACTAGCTGTTACAATACGCAGCAGAAGGAGCAACACCTCGGTGCGGCCGGAGTTTCGGAGCTGGACAAATGTGCCGGGAGGAGAGGCAACGCTTCTGACCAACCATTCCATCGTGGGATAAGATGGAAGAGCTGTCGGCGCTTACCAGCAACGGAGTCAAGGAGTTCTGCCCTGCTGCTGTTTTCTTCAGCTCCAGACTACTGAGGAACTGTGCGGATAAACTTGGAAGAGTGACTCTGCATTTTCTCTACCTCGGTCACAGTCTGCAGAAGTTCCCCATCTCGTGGAAGACTTTCTGTGTGTGGTTCCAGTTTTTGTCCAACTTTACGTCTTTTTGAGTCTATCCGTTTTTGCCACCGAAACTCGTAGCTCGTTTTGTGTTTTTGCTGCTTTTCTATCTTAATGATTTGGTGATTCTTAATGATTCTTAATGATCCCATTGACTTTGATTTGCTTTGTACTTTGTGCTTTTTGGTTTTGCTTTGTTGTTCTGCGGCCTTTGACTGTACTGTCTAACTTATAACTATGCCTTTTCTTGCTACTGTCACAATGAAATTTCCCGAATACGGGATGAATAAAGTTATCCAATTTTGTTTAGTCGCAGCCTTCCTGGGTGATTAAGTTTGGGACTCTGATGTAAAAATAAAAGCTAATCCCAGCTTTTAGTTTTTCAGATTCGTCAGATTCACACTGTGGCTTCTGCATGAAATAAGAAAGGAACACCTCTAACGGATGCACCAGATGTTGATGGAGAAACAAGAGGTAGCGAAGTGGCGTGCTACGGATCTCAGAAGCTGTCTATAAGGTGAGGTTTTGAGATGGATTCCAAAATCACAACGCTGTGCTTTTTTAGGAGTTTTTGAAAACACATATTTTTGTCGTCTTGCAACAAATTAATAGTTTTAGAACAATGTTAAGTGAGTTTTGAATGGTCCCTGGTGGCTGAGCGCACTTGGAAGCCAGCGGTCCGCGATGAGGCCTGGAAGTCAACCCGGTAATGGCGGAGATAATAAGTCCTTATGACTTTAACCTTTGACACCTGTTTCTTAGCTAAGAGTTTAGGAGCTGTCCCCGAGGAGCTGTCCGAAACTAGTGGTGGCGGAATTGTTGCAGGAAGCGCAATCCTTATTTGGCTGTTGGGGGGGGGTCTTAGAAATGAATGCGACCCATGTACACCGCATCCAGGGAGCAGTATTTCAACCTTCAACCAATGAAAGCTTTATAGACTTCAACTATAAAGACAAACCACTAAATCTAACACTTGTTCTAAACACAAAGGTACTTCCCCCGGCCCCCCTCTCCGGCTTCCGACGTTACCCACTGGCAAGAATGTCCAATGTTGTTTTTATCAAATGTTCATTAAATGCGCCTGTAAAGTGACTTCCTCCCCGAGACCGTTAAAAGTAGTTCCAAAAGTAGCACAAGTATGTGCAGCCCACGTGCAGGCTGTGGTATATGGTGGCGTCCATAGAATAGAAATGGACACCAGATGGGGGTGCCGATGTCGAGGGGGGGGGGGGCAGAGTCTGTGGTGGTGTTATAGATGGAAGAATAAAATAACACATGCAGAATATTGTATTGGCGAGCATATCATTTCTTCGCACTGTTGCATCACTTCCAAAAGATGAACGAAGGCACATTTGGAAAGGATACAGAATTATGACTTTCATTTAACGTTCTCTCGATGTTCCACACACCGCCGTCTTTGGTTGAGCACACACATTTGTTTTTTTGCGCCCACCAGGAAGCCCTTGAATAGATGATTGAAAAAACAACTGCTGCACTGCTTTTCCATGTGAGCGTTTCATGTGTCCGAGATTGAAAACCAACATTCCACGGTCCCAATGTGCGTGCGCCCGAAAAAAAAAATCTATTTAGAGCATTTTCAACGAACGGCCTTGTGATCCCTCCAAAACCCTTTCCCCAATGCAAACACAGCAGAAAATGCGATCCGTCAAAACGGCGCAAATCTCTCCCTCGGCTTGTTTTCTCTTAAAATGCATATACACACACCTTTTCTCATTATCTGATCCCGCCATTGTAGCCTACCCCCCGGCACCCCGGCACCCCACCCGTCTTATATATATCCTAGCCTTCGTTTGAGGCTAGAAATGACAGTGCCTCCATCATAAAAACATTGCAAGCAGGAAGATATTGACACAGGTGTTCCTGCTTCAGACTGTCTCGCTGCAACACATGATATGTTTTGTTTCTGCCAGCTAGCTCATTCCCACTGTCTTAGCGAATAAGACTCCCAAGCCGTTTCCACTGTTAGCGTACGCCTTTGTCTGCCGCTGTGACACATTCCTAATTTCTACCTTGGGATTGTTTTTCTTTTATTCTTTCAGTGTTGAGAAACAGCAGTGACTCACTGGTGGAAGGCTGGAATTAATCTGTCTGAGCATGAGCTGCGAGGGAACAGGTGGAGGTGAGTTTGTCTTTTTTAATTGAAGTGCCAGTCGCCCACGTTGGCGTGGTCTCTGACGTTTAATTATGTGATCGTTAAGTCCGAATACTCCTGATGAATCAACTGTAATTTAATTAAGGACATGTTCAGATCAGTAACGTGGTTCACCAAAATAGAAAATGATCCTACAATACTTAGACAAGACACAGCAATTATAAAATTTAAAATAATCACTCTAAATCCTTTTTGTGGCCAAGATGGTGTAATATAGTACAGGGGTGGGCAAACTATTCCACAAAGGTAGGTGCGGGTTTTAATTCCAACCCATAAAGAGGACACCTTTTCACCAATATGATGTCTTACAAGTGCAATCAGTGGATTGCAGTCGGGTGCTTCTTGTTTCCACAGAAACCCCATTGGTTAAAGTGCCCACCCCTGATATAGTATCATGTGATATATATATATGTAAACAAAATGCAAATGTATCCATTAGGTATCATGGATTACAATTGAGCAATTGTGATCATGGTGTATTCCAATTTCGGGTAAATGTGTCTGTCCTCCATTGCGTCATAAGAATGTTAAATGACCAAATGAGCATTTTGTCTGTGTATTATTTTGTGTGAATGTTACATAAATCTAATTTCTGTCTTACATCTGGGTTTCTGTCATAACTCCCTGAATGCAATTGAACTCGACTTTGAATCAACAGTAGGCATCCCCAGTTCAATCAATGCCGTGTTCCCGCTTGTAATTTGGTCCTCGATTCGGGGCCAAAACAGAACTTGATACACTGCGTATTACATCAGGCATTTTTCCCCCTTGTTTACGTCACACTTAATCAAAGCCATGTTCACACCTGTGTCTCGGTTATACGGCCCGGGCCAAAAAAATTCAACTCGGACCGTCGTTTGCAAGCAAGAAAGAAATCGTTTTGGGCAGCAATTTCCTTTTTAACCCGAGTTAATTATATATACGGAGCCTCGTGTTTATTTCATGTGAGGTCATAAAACGCTTGATTAAAGACACCGGTTAAAATGCAAGTTTGTGTTAATATTAAAACCTTCTGCAAATTGTTATTGCCTAAACATTTCAGGTTGGAACCACTCGTTAAATTTCATTCAAATGTTTATACTGAACGAAATGAACTGTGCCATTTTTTTTTAGCAAAAGAAGTCGTTTTTATCCGAGCAGAGAAATCAGCGAATTCGTTTCCAGCCAAGCGTTGACACTTTATAATAAGCAAGGAGAAAGCGGCTCCGGTTCATTTGGAGCAAAGTATTCTCACTTGATCAAACTGAAAAATTGCAGCAGTCAGTCCAAAGCGTAGCCTTCGTACTTAATCAAAGCAAAAAAAGTGCCATCGCCACGGACTTGCTATTAAAGCAACTCAAGGCTGTCAAGTGTGAACACACTTTTCATCTGCTAATTTGACAAGGAAAAACACCGGGACCTGGTTTTCACTAGAGTCTTGGGGGTCTTTGCCGTCATTCTTGGAAAACAAGCTGGGGTGTTTTTCTAATCCTCCCGCGGGAGTCTATTGCGCTTGTGTAACTTGTCTCCGCCGTACTATGACGGCAGCTCATTGCAGCAGTGGCACTCTGACCTCAGCCGACTACACTATTGTTGTTGCGCTCCAGTTACACTTACCATAAAGAGCTCACTGCTTGCTTTGCAATCTTTGTAAGAAAACACGCTCCCGCTTGCGCTTCGTGTATATTTCTTTTTTCTCCGGCCCTACGTGGCTGACGTGGAGAGGACTCGAGGCAGGGCACATTTTCTCACGATAAATACACATGATTTATTTACAAATAAAGTGGTTATAATTGAAAATAAATACAAAATAAAAATCTGAGCATTATACTTCATGTGGTATTGCACCCATTTGGAAATGTACATCAGCAATACATTTTCAAAACCAGTAAAAGGAATATATTCCTCTGATTAAAATATTTATTTCCCAACGTTACGCAGACATAAATATATTCATATACTGTTTTTGTTTTATTCTTCTTCTTCTTCTTCTTCCAAGATAGCTCCTTTCATATAAATATTGTCTTCATTGGGAAACCGGGCGTCCACATAACCTCGATGTCTCTTTTTAGTCTTTATTATTATTTTTTTGACGTCTTTTCGTCTATTCTCACCGGCAGCCGCAACCCTCCACCACCATGTCTTGGTAGTTTTTAAGGATGACCTTTTCGTATTCGTCCAGGTAAAGCAGGGAGATGGGGCTCAGGTCGGTAGGCACGCAACACGCTTTGGGGATATTGGAGTTCACCGAGTTGACCAGCGTCTGCACAATCGCGTGATTGGTGGAGTTGAGGTGGTCCGCCAGGGGGAAGGGACATTCCCCTTGGCAGTAAAAGGCGTGGTAGCCGGGGGGCGCCACTATCCACTCGTTCCAGCCCACGTCGCTGAAGTCCACGTACAGGGCGTGTCTCTTGCAGCTGGCCTTGTGCTGGTTCTTCCGCCGCTGCTTGCGAAGCGCGGCCTGGCGCTTTTCCCGCGTGTGCAGCACCGAGTCCCCGCGCCCGTCGTGGCCGTACGTCACCAGCAGGGGCCTGGCTTGAGGCCAAGAGTCCCGGTCCTGGTGCAGAGACCGGCTGACCCGCACGTGCCGGCCTCGTCTCTGGGCGTGCTCGGCGCTGGCCTCCCAGTCTTTCGGGTGGTGCACCTCCACCAGGAAGCCGCGGTTGGGTCCCTTCCCGGATGTCCACTGAGAGACGGCGGGGCTGACGTCAAAACTCTCCCACCGGCTCCTCGAGTCCTGCACCAAGCGAGTGTCTAGCAAGCGAACCAGAGGCTCGCCACCTTTGGGCGCGCCGAATATCTCGTAGACGTTGATGCGATGCGAGCCGGAGTCCGTCGAACTGACGTTCGCCGAGCCGTCGCCGGGGATCCCTGGGACTCCCCTGACTTGGTCCCTGTAGATGCGAAGTTCCGCCGAGGTGATGCGCTCCCCCTCGGGGACGGAAGTGAGGTTGAAGAAGAATTGCTGGGTTGTTTTGCCTTTCAGGCTGGCCAGGGCCTCCATAGACTCTACAAAAAAATGCAGACAGGACAGAGTGAGTGATGCTCATCGGACAGATGACCATCCTACAGGTCCTTCAAAACCAATCGTATTCGGCATTCATTTTTTTCCCTCTGGTTGGTTCATCCGTCCAAGGATAGCAACCAAGTTCATCGGATAAATGTTGATTGTGAGGAGTTAGAGGTAAATTGGTATGTGGTAGCGGCACAGTTGCCTGTTGTACAGAATTGACAGATTTTATCATTAGGTTGTGATTGAATAGAGTGGTGGTGTCAGGAAGTATTATAATCTATCCCGGAGACTTGGGTGCACTTTGCACAGTCCGGCGCTTTAATTCACTGGTATTTCAACTAATGCCCCCTGATTGGTGATGGCGTAGTTGTCTTGCAGCTGTAACAACATACCTTGTCATCCCCATAAAACTACCTGCTGATGCTAAAAATGACATTGTCTTTGTTTAGCAACATTTATTTTTGAGTGAAAAGCTCTCTAAAAGGGCTGTTCCTTGAAAGTGCATTAAGACTGCTCATGTTGAAATCACTGTCCCGAGGCATGTTTAAGAATTCCCAGTACTATATAGACTCAGTGGTATTTCCCCGCTCAGTGCGTAAGTGACACAAATTACAGTGGAGCGTGCAATTTTCTGGGCCGCAGCCCCGCTTTGAACTCTTACTGGCGAGCATGACGAGGGGCGACGCACATACGTCGTGGACGCAAACTTTGAACTGTGCGGGCCACCGTTCAAAGGAGCCATTTAGGAAATTCCACCATCTCATCCTAAAGCTCCCACCAGAGGCACAAAGACCTCAATTAGGCGTATCACTTCTTATTTGATGTGGGAAAGACCCCTTTGCCCCCACTCCACCTTGTCTTTACTTCTTCCTACTCCGACTACCAAATCCTCCCGTTCCCCCCAAGTCCCAAATCCTCTTTGCCCCGTCTCACTCGCCGTCACGCTGTCTTAACCTTCCTCCGCAACCTCCTCTTCCTCGGCGAACAGGCCGGGGCTTGTTGAGAACGCGTGAACCGTAGATTGCGTTTATCAACATTCCTAATTTCTTTTCTGCACCTAAACAAAACACTTAATGTGTCGCTTAGGGAGGTATCTCGCACAGGGTTTTAAAAAAAACTTTTGGTCCTTGGTTACAGAGAAACTGAATATCTGAGCAAAATAGTTATCATAAGCAGATCTGTCAATCATTTTTTATTCTTCCTAGAAGTCAGAAGAGCTGTGGTATGGGCTAAAAACTTTTGGGTGGGACTTGGTAGTCAGGAAACCTTAGAATCATCACTGCTTTTTGCCGTTATCTTTCAGGGTTTCTGATCTTGAACTGGTCTAGCCTACTCTGAAACCGGAATGGTGGTACTTTCTAGAGTGCTGTCTGCCAAGGTCCAAGGTCCTGCTATTGTCTACTAATTTTAATTAATTTCCACCCTCAATTAGCACCCCTGGTTGGTCTTCACATGACCCAAATGGTGATGTGCCCCCTTGTTCAAGGCTACTTGTCAGGACTGAACTTCTACCATTCTTCCTTGTCCTCAGTTAGTTTGTCCTACGCTCTGGTCCAGCTTGTTTGCAGTATGTCCGAGTCATCACCGGGTGTCATCACACCAAAGCAAACTCAGGCGCCCCCTCTGACTCACCCCAGATGGAAACTTGCCCACTATACACACATATGAAGTTTCTGTGTGTAGCCACCTTATGCTACTTTTATTTACCCCCAGGCACTACTTTTAGGAACAAGTCGCAATTATTTTAATACAGCAACGTGGTGAGTAAAGTTATTTTTACTTTTCAACACCTACTGAACGCAACGATTCAGATGTTTGTAGACAAAAACTGTAGTATTTTTTATTTTTTTGACAGGATAACAATTGGCAATGGCCTCTGGCAGGATGATGGGTCGACCCTAATGCCGTGTTGTGTGTTGCTTCAGCAACCGGGGCCGAGCGATCACCTGCACAAAGGCAAACGCCGCCCTTTATCCCGCTCCTGCAGTGCGTGTCTGGAAAAACTGTTTTCTGAGGCGCAGTGCAAACACCATTAATTATTAAGTAACAAACTCGCAACAGGGATTCCGCGGCCACTCGGATATATATTTTGAACCCTTCGCGATAGCCTTGGCCAATAGAGGTAGTTAAAGTACATCCAATATTGACAATTGAAAAGTTTGAATTTTTTTTATTTCTGCAGTCGATTCCAATACCAATTTTGCCTGATTTATGTCGCTGCTATAATTTTACTCCACCATAAGACCCAAAGAGCTCAGTCAGTTAGTACAGATACCTGAACAATCTACTCTAAGAAGAGACTGAATTCGGCGCCTGTCCCACCCAGCCTATTGCAAAGACTCCCCCTCAAAACCTAATTAACGGCGGATATCAATCAAATTTCAGCAGTCGGATGACATTTGAAAAAACAGCGTGCTCTGACACCCTGAGTCACGTTTAAGTACATGTTTGGACTGTCTGGGGGAGCACAGGAGCTGGAGGCTGACAGGTAAAGAAGGTATGTCGCTAATACGCACCTTCGTGGTGAAAGCTTCTAATCGTGTTGGCCTGGCTGGCCGCCCTCTCGGCGTGTTTCCCGGTGCTCCTGGGTCGCCGGGCGCCGCGGTCGCCGTTGGCCGAGTGCAGGTGGTACAGGTCCACCATGTATTGCGGCACAACCGCGTTCTTGCCTGGGGAGGGCCTGCGTTTTAGGCCGAACATGCTCAGGAGTCGAGACTCGAACTGGTGGAGCACGCCGGACGACTGCTGGGGGCTGTGTCGGGCCGACTCGCCGTACCGCCTTCGGCCCACCTCGGGGATGAGTCCCGTCGCGCCTTCCATCAACACCTGAGCCAGAAGCAGTACCGTGAGGGAGCCGACCACGGCGACCATGATCAGTCAGTCCCTGCGGAGGAGGACAGAGTGCGCCTCGAGTCAGTTTGCACCACGGCATCGAAGAAAGGCCCCGCGACACGACACCTCTTTGCTTTGATAGATCGGATAGGAGGTGGCGGGACTGCGGTGGGGAATTAACCCACGGCGCGAGGATTGATCTCTAAGGATGAAAATGCAGGAAGTCTACCAAAGGACGGAAGGGCAAATCAAACAAGTCTCCAATTAGAATATACGCCGAAAGAATGCAGGCGAGCGCAGATCACAAGAGGCATGAAAGAGTCTCCCCGAGGAAAGGGGGGGGTGACGGAGAGGAGGAAAAAAAGAAGAGAAGAGAAGAAGAAAAAAAAAAAGTTAGGCAAAGAAGAGGCCCAGCCTGCCAGCCGGCCGGCCGGGTGCTACAAGCGTCAATTTGCGGAGGCTTTGACTGTATAATCATAAGGGATAGGGTTACTTCAAGAGGCTTGCAGGTGTTAGATCTGACGTGCACTACCGGGGCCAGATGTACAGCACATCCCCCCCGAAAAACACTGCCTCCAAAGGAAAAGTGCACTTCAACCAACTTCCACACAAAGCTCATCCACTTTGGGACCTTTTTTTTTTTTTTTAAATTCGAGCTGGATTGGACGTCTCTCGCCGTCGATGGCGATGAACGAAAGACTTGAAGATCACCGCGCGTCAATGGACTTGTTTTAGTTTCTCTTACCTGACGATGAGGCGCTGTGTCCGGTCGTCGTTCCACCGTTGAGCCCCGATAAAGTCCACATGAAGTCCAGTTAAATCCACGCCGCTTCTCCGCGGAGGACCACAGCCCGACAGCCCGATCCCGTCACCTGTCCGCTCGGGCACATAACGTCGCAGGCGTCGGCTCGGAATGACTTTTGAAGATCGTCAATAAAAATAAAAATCAGTGGGACCGAATGCGTTCTCCGTCACGAGGAAGCGTGTGTGCGCAGGAGGGAGCGATCAAAGTAGAAAGCGTCTCGGTAGAACATCTTCCCGACAAAAAATGATAATAATAATAATGACAAAAATGCGGAAAAAAGCGTTTTGGAATGTTCGGAAATCGGTGCGCTCTCGAGCCCAGTTGACGTGCCGTGCCGCCGGAGCGCTCGCTGCGATTGATTTGGTGCCTTCCCTCGGACCGCGACGCTTTTTGTCGTCCGGTGATGTCACCGAGGGGCTGTCAATCACATGGCCGCCCATGAACGCGCCTCCCGCGGACTTCTAGCCCTCGGGCAGGCGGGCGTTTTTTTGGGGAGGGGTTGCTAGTAGTGGTGGTGATGGTGGGTGGGGGACTCGCACCCCAGCCAACTTTTTCCTCCTCTTTCTCTCGCCTCAAATAAACACACGCAAGCTAGTGACTACCATTTTTTTCTCCCTTTTTTTCTCTTCTTCTTCCAAATGCGATTTTTAAGCCCTTGCATGATCCAATGGGATTTTTTTTTAAATTGGAAAAATCTACAAGAGTTGAATGGGGATGCCTATTCATTTTTAGAGCATATTTGGTTTACTGCCTTGTTAAGTCATCTGCCAATCCTCCACGTTTAAACTGATTGGACGTTGAGGTAGTTCATTTTATAGTAGTTTTGCGTCATTTTGGGTCATTTCTTGTTTATTTTAGGGAATTTCTGCTTCCTGATCTCTCTTTGGCATTACAAATCATGGCATATGCTGAATTGTATGTTTAAATTGAATATGTAAATTATGGGAATCTGATTAATGATAGAAAAAAAGCAGGACCGTTCCCTTTTTTTTGCCGCTTCGCCGCAAAATTGTTTTACTGCCGATTAGTCCCTACTTCACGGGATTTTGTGGTGATTATTTTGACTTGGCGGACTGTTTGCAGAGCAATAAGCAAGAGCCAGGAGGAAATGGTGTTCAAAAGACAGCAAATGTCTGACGTTCAGGATCGTTTCACGCTTAACCAAATAAGCTAACTCACAAGCGTATGTTTTGCTGTTAAAAGCATGAAGCCTTAAAATACAGTGCACGTGTACAGTATATGGATTCACAGTTTTTCATCTACTGGGGGGTTTAATGTCCATATACGTCGATATGCGTCAGGTCAAACTCGTTTTTTGTCTCGATTTTATTCAGAGGGCCGTTATGCCTGCCAAAATTCATCGGTTAATGAAGCTTTTCTATTAGTCCATGAATCATTTAGAGACATTCAAATATTTTTTTTAATATCAAATAATCTCTTGTCTTTGTATTTTTTTCTCAATAAAAAGGGGCAAAAATTAAATGTCTTTATCTTTTAATCTTTTCTTAATTAAATAAGACAAACAGTAAATATTAACAATTTTTGATGTAGTTATTTTTCAGTGAAAAAGAAAATGAGTAAAGAAAATTCTACATTTTCAGAGTTTTACAAACTTATGTTTCATTTTAGACAAATCTTAAGCATTTTTTTTAAAAGACGCTAATGGTCACTCAAATAATGTCGACCACCTACGCGTGTGTCCAAGTCTCAACTGTCAAAAGCATTACTCAACGTGTTTTGACAAAAATATGGCCTCCATTTTGGGTCCAAAACCATTGGACAAGCGTCCACATTGACTGCGTGCGTACTTTCCGGCGTGATAAAAATAGTGGCAAAGTCAACACTCCTAACCATACTGCTGCTACTTACAGTATGTGCGAACATCTCCCATGTGTAAATAGCATCAATCTGTTTGCTTATTGCGCCTTTTGCGGCAAAGACTTTCCTGACGTGTCAATCTCTTGGATAATGTCCAAAGAATGCTAATGTATATCTTTTCGGGGGGTCATTTTTTGCAAAGTGACAGTGACATTTTTGTCATTTGTTTGGCTCGATCTGAACCTACAGCTCTAATATTTGTTGATATAAAAACTCGTCCTTACGCTCTTGTTAAAAAAAAAGACAAAAGACGGATTTGTAAAAAGGCTTATGACATAACAACAAATAATAACAGAGAACCTACTTAGACTGAGACGGATTTTGGAGGCCATTCTCACATGCGGAAATAGTCCAAGAATGCACGACTGAAGTAATCGACTCAGTTTTTGCAGGCGGTGGAAAAAAGAGGAAGTGACAGCTAAAATTATGCAAACCACTTTTTACAGTTTTATTCAGCTATGTAGTTTAATTCCGCTATCGTATCGTCACCAGTGGCCTGACTGACCTCGATAATGGGACGGTTGAAAAACTTGCGGGTCATGAAATAGTGCCTTGTGTTTGTCGATATATTTGTCTTCATATCGGCTCAAATGCTTTTTCTTCTTTTTATTCCTCGCGATTATCATTCGTTCTCTTCTCCACATTTGCTGTCCGTCTATGTACGTATATAGTTTGAAGTAAACCGCTATCGTTGGCGCGAACGACCATCGGATAGCCGCCACCAGCGCCGCTCTACTTTTGACTCCAGTGCGCATTTGTTTGTATATGCGATCCACAAATATTCCCCGAACAAAAACACAAGGTCAGAGCCGAGGGGCTCCCACACGGAGCTCGTCGCGCTGTAAAAAGTGAAGGGCTTCGGAGTAGTTTACTTTTCTTCCAGCCGTGTTTTTTCCCCCCAACGTTTCGAGTGGGGGGGCCGGTTTAGGGAACATCATTCAAGTGAAATGCAGCTCTGTCAAAACAAGCGCGTCTTATAGCTTTTCCCACACTATTCGTCCAATTGGAAACAGTTCCATATTTTTTTTTCAAGGTGGAGCAGAAAATTATCGTTGTAACAACCTGGGAAAATACAGTTTAAAAGGCAATGCTTTCTCAAAACATAGTTTTTGTTTGCGTGGGTTTTTTTCGAGTCCAGTTTAACCTCTCCTCAGAGTCCCGGCTAGGCTGTCCATACGTGTCGCAGATAAGATATTGGACCGCCGCAGTGTTGTCCTTTTAATCAGCGTGTAATTGGATCAGAGTGAGGACGGAGATTAGATAAATGCAGCGTATCTATCTGGCAACAATGGCATACACCGGCGTAAAGAAAGTGGAATCACTCTGGTAGTTCTCGATCAACTGTTCAATGGGCTAGTATGGTTAGCTAACCACAAAATCATCAGGAAGTGACCCAAAATCAACAGGAAGCAAGCCGGAATCAACACATAATCCCTCGGAAGTGCCCTCAAATCAACAGAGACAAACCCTAAACTGGATGTGGTCCAGATTTCCCTTCACTTTAATGCACTTAACATCAACTCTAGTTGTTTCCTCTAGTGCAAGGGTGTCAGACTCGGGTTGGTTCGCGGGCCGCATTAACGTCAACTCGATTTCATGTGGGCCAGACCATTTTAGATATAATGTCTAGATTTTTTTTAAATAAATGGATTAAAAGAACTACATTGAAAGCCCTGAATATTCAGTTTTTTATAGATCTAAAACAATGTTTATTTCAGTTTTTTTATATATTTTTAGATTTTACAAAATGATTTTTGAACTAAAAACACAGAAAAAAATGATTAGAAAATTACAATTATTGATTTAAAAGGGGGGAAATCAGGAAATTTAATATACATCTATACTCTTCATTTTAATTTGATCCTAAAACAGAAAGTCGGCACTCCTGATTTACTTTCCCGGCCCACACAAAATGATGTGGCGGGCCAGATTTGGCCCCCGGGCCGCCACTTTGACACATGTGCTCTAGTGGATTTATGTCTTGGGAAGAGAGAGTTTAGGGTGAAATTTGTTGCTAGAAGACTTGTGAGTCCACGTACACATTTAGCTCTAGATGCGGACTGTACGGTCTTTGCTTGTCATCACCTACATTCCACGAGTCAGGGGCGGTTTGAGAAGAGGAGTTGGGGGGGGGGGCTTTAGCCGAAGCCCTGAGATGACACCGCAAGATCCAACCATTAGCCTTTCACCTGCTGTTAACAGCAACTTGGCCAGACACACGGCCTGCATTCCTCCGCCTCGAGCCAGATGGACTTTTTACACTCTCCAACACGCCTGCTCGGAGATCAGCGCCGTAGATTTTGCCTCGTATTTGTTGGTGCGACTTCTCTAATTTGACGCGTGAGGGAAAAATGACTCAAACCGGAATGCGCCACATGTGTTTGACAGGAGAACGCACGCCTGGCCGGCCACGCCGGGCACGTGCGTGCGGTCAAATTGGGAGGGCGGTCGCTGGTTGGAAATGGGACGGATTCCATATAGGTTGATCCCAAAATGGAAAAGAGAAGACCTGCGAGAAAAAAAAAAGCCAGAGTCAATATTTATGGATAGCGAACATGTGGCACGCTTCTCGAAGCCACTAATTTGAGCAACAAGTTCATCTCCAGATGATACGGCCCCCTCGCAGATCACAGGCGATGGAGGCTTCTTGAAAGCGTGCGCCGGGCAATGCGCCGGCCGACGTGGGCCGCATAATTTGGCGAGCTGTTTATTTGTTTGTGGCTTCTTTTCCATGACACTCTTAATCTCCACGCTTGGTCTGTAATTAGAAGCGTGCAGCGCGACCTCCAAAGTCAAACGCTACAGAAAGTAGTTTCATTTTGGTCAAAGAAAAAATAAAAATGGTACTCATAAGTCAAACAGGGCTTCATAGTAGCCTGCCTGGTTTCAAGCTAGGCCTTCATGTGTGGTATTTGCTTTATTTTAGTTTGGCGGTCAACCTATACTTGCGAGGAAGTTACCCTGTAAAAAATAAAACTTCAAAAGAGCGTAGAGGCTGCCTGGACGTTTAGCTTAGCGGTCAGTGATTCCATCTAACTATGATATGTTCACTTTAACTGTACACTTACCGTATTTTGCTGTTTAATATACCCCCCATTTAATATATCCGGGTATATTAAACGGCAGGGGTATATTAAATGGCGCACAAACGGGACGGGGTGCATCAACGTTTTGCAGACTAAAACTACTTACTGCTCAGGTAAAAACTACTTACTGCTGAATAAAGTCTGACTTGGAATTTTAATGAACTTAAGTATAATTATGCCCTCATGAACACCATGCAAATCTTGCCAAAAAAGATGAGTTGCCGTTTAATATACCCGGGTATATTAAATGGCAAAATACAGTAAGTTGAAGTGAGTGTATAATAGTAAAGGTGTAAGTTTACATTGTTAATGTTTTTTTTTGCGTGGAAACTTGAAAATGTAGCAGAATTTATTTTATTTTGAATGAACAAAAAGGGGCTAAGTTGTTCGGTGCGATTGACAATCAGAGATAACAATGTTCAAATTGTGTTTGCTAAAGTTTCGCTTGATAATATAAAAAGTATTTGCCGGAAAGCTTTGTAACTAATCTTCTTAAAAAACGTGCAATAGGACGGGTTCAAACACACACTCCTTTTAACCAGTCGTTTTTGGGTTGACAGGCGATCACCTCCATTTTAGAGAGAGAGGGATAAGTACAGGGATGTGGCCTTTTCAATGCAGTTCCACTCATAAAGAGACCACGCGTCACTCAATTATACGTCTGCGTGATTAGAAGCTTGGGTTCTAGCCCACGTAAAAATTTACATTTACTACTTAGCGGCCCGAGCAGCTGTTTACCGGCCGATGAAGGGGAAGCACTTTTCCGATATACAGCACGGTATCTGTGAGTTTTGGGATGTAGTTTTGTCTTTTTTTGTCACAAAAGAAAGCTACAACACAGTCTTTTATATAGTAGTTTAATTTAGACTTCAAACTATCATCTTGGGAGAATAAGTATTTAATGTGACTCATTTTTTTTATTACAGACTTGTATATCCCGTACTTGCTCGTAGCGGAAATCATAATGGTTAATGACACAGTGATTAAAATTTAGAGCTTAGTTTTACAGTAAAAAAATTAAGAAAGTACTTTTTTTCTTTTGGAAATAGGTCATGACTGACAAAAGGATTTTGAAAATGACACGTATGCCGTTTTTTGAGTGAAATCTAGATTTTTTTTCCATCTTCATTCTAGTAAACTGAGGTCAATAAATTTGACAATAAATGTAAGAGTCTCAAACAAGAGTTATGAAAGGTACATGACATTTTTTTTCCTTTTTAGCCTTCTCTCCTGTTAATCCGACCTTCAAAAAGTTGATGGCCTTGAATTGGAAGGCAATCAAAAAGTGGAGGAAGAACATCCCAACATACTTTGACCTTCACCCAAGCTTCATCCACCCTTTCTAACAGGTAGGCCTAACAATTCAACTACAACGTTACTTTCCACGACAGCTACACTTTTGATTACAAAAAAACATTTCCGCCTCAGATTAGATTCCGATGTACCAAATGTTATTTTATCAGAAGGTCTGATGTCACACGACCGATAATGTGGACTTCTAGCAACTCATATCACACTCAACAAGGTCAGATTCTCGATAGGGTTTGAGGTTAAATAAGCCCAAATGACACTAAACAATCTCGATTATCTGTCAAGTCGCAATCACGCAAACGCCTTCGTAGTCCCTGTTAAATCCGACAAGCGAACAGTTTGACCGTATTGCTTTTGTGGGAATTTCAGGACGCCTCCGTATTGTTCTACTGACGCAATTCTCTTCTAAATTCTAATTCAGGAAGTCCGCTATAGTTACTTGAGCTGTAGGTTATCAATTTTTGGGCATTTTTCCGCTCAGCGTGCCTGTTTCAACAGCTGTGGTTGGCCCTACTGGGCTATGCGCAAACCTGGCCTTCACACGGCCAAGTCAGTCCCGAACACGGCAATTCTCTTGTCACATTTCATTAAGCCGCCGTCTCGCTTCGTCTGATCCCGTCCGAGGAAGGGAAGCGGCGGCAGTCGGGGGCGGTAGAAGGAGAAGAAGGCTCGCCGGCTACAGGGAGGACCCGATTGTGCTCCGGCATCCGCAGAATGACATTATAGCGGCGCGGTTTGACGATAATAATAATCCTGCGCGCAGCTGTATAAACATTTAACTGACATCCACTCCCTGGGCACGCCGTATGTATCTTTAACTTTTTGGGGCCAGTCTGATGCAACTGTTGGTATCTCCGCCCAGTTGGCCGGCAGTACTCACTCCGTCCGCATTTGTTTATTGCCACAAATGTCAGCGGAAAATGAACGTTTGCATCACGTCCGAGTCCCAGGAGAGGGAAGGCGCACCGTGTGACGGTTACAAGTGCCTCGTTTACTTTTTGCAGAGTGGGAAGTTCTTGCGCCATTTTTCTCAAGGCGGCGACAAACGCCCCGGCTATCAAGCGTCTTTCCCGTGGCACTTTGTGTAAATATTTATTGGACTAAACTCACTCTGGTGTATACAGTAAGCCCTCTTCCACACACAATCTCCTCTGGAATGCCATCTAATTGGCGCTTTCCTCCGTTTATCTGCAGTCATGTACAATCAGGTAGAGAGAGATAAAGCCTTAAATTGGAAAAGGAAAACCAAAGCAGGTTCATCATGCGCTTTTCCAGTTCCCCACACACAATGTCTTTAATTCGCTTGTTGGATAACCCTTACGTGCCATTTGTAGGGATGTCCCGATCAAATATTTTAGTCTGAATCCGAGCACATCCTCGACACTGTGCAGCCGCGTATGTAAACGGAAGGCAGGAAACGAGATCCGCCAATTTTCGCTCTGCCCGCACCGTGCCGTGTTTTTGTATATGTCTACGTAACAAGCGGACAGGTCTATAGACTTGTCTTCATCCAAAAAAGTCAATGAAAACACATACGACGTGGATTCTTTCCGTGACCAAGCTCCTAACTGAATTTACTCCGACGTCAAATAGATTTCGATCGTCGGAATAAAATGAAAATGCCCCGTTTTCCCTCGAGAGGAAATATTTTAAGGGATAGACGAAAAACAGTAGCTCGCAATATGCAAATTGTGGATGGCTAAGAATTTTGATGATGGACAAAAGTCATGTTTTCTGATTGACTGTTACTCCCTCAATGAAATTGTCATGAAAGCCTACTTACGATTACGGGGTGAGACGTTGACCGAACATTTCCAACTCGATGGCTCTCCCTCACGCTCGCCGGCGATTTATCAGACATTAGAATACAGTTGTTCAATGTTTTGGGGTGTGCGGAGACCACTGGTTTTCTCATGCTTCAACACTGGGCCTCTTGTGACTGCACCGAATTTTCAACCCCGAAAAAAAAACATTCTATTTTCTTAACCTGGTTAAATAATCATATTACCTAAGACTCCATAAAGGGGAACAAACAGTAGCGTAGAACCCGGGCTTCTTTTTATGTGCCTTGAGTGGCAGATTGGCTTTCATCAAAGAGCCCCGGCCAGTTATAGAGTCGTTCTGTTGCGCCCGAGCGTTCGAAATTGATCCTCATATGCGCAACATATGGTGGAAAGCAATTTCCACCCGAGTGTTTTAGTATTTCCTCCTAATTAATTTCGCATGTACGAGACAAGCACGAGCGGCCTCCCACAACCCAGGCACAAAAGCCGGCTTTGTTTCATTCGTAAGTCTGCGGTTTTCGAACTCTCCTGCGCTTTTTACGTGTCGTATTCACACCGAAGGCAACATTTTGGCCAGAGCCGTCCTATCTCGCAGTCCAAAGAGCCGAGGTTCGATTTTGGCCATCGGTCAGTCGGGGACGTAGACGTAAAAGACGATAAAGTTCTGCTCCTGGTCCAGACAGAATTTTAAATGTAGAACTTCTACTTGCAGATCAAGACTAGTTTTGCGTTTGAGATCAAATGCAGCATGTCATCAAATGAAATGGAATCAGGGCTTTTTTCCTCCTGGGTGGGTTGATTTGAGGTAGTCTCGATCCGATACGTGCCATGTGACCGCAAGCCCACTTTGATCTGGTCTTTCGCACTCGCTCTGCAAGTTTCCGTCAAATTCGGTCTGCTGGGAGTCTGCACGGTGTGAAAAAACAAACTACAAAGTCATGGCCTAGCAGCGAGACACAACACTTTCTTGTTCTTACTTGTCGGCACGTCAAGTCAAAAGACTTCCTCGAGCAGTGGCGTCGACGCGTGAATAGTTGCCTTGATCAGATTAATCATTAAAGTCGGGAGATAGGAGCATATCTGGCCTTTGTTTTTAACCCAATCGCCATGTTGTGACACCTTTGTTTGGATAGGGCGTCTGGGACCACCTAGATGAATGTAACTTTTGTTTGCGCACATTTCTCCACTCCAAGCCCACTTCTTCTTCGCTTCCTCCCTTCTTTGACAGTCACCTTTTTATCTCCAGGAACTCTTATCATTTTTTTCTTCTTTTTGATGTGTGGCATGACTACAGAAGAAGCAACTGTCCAGAGGTAGCAAGCACCATAAAATACATCAAAAAAATCGCGTGGTATTTTGCCTTGCTGATTCAGAGGAGAGATACAAGTAGGTGTTTACCGGAATGTCTGAAGTTAAAGGAAGATGGTGTGTTGTGATTAGAGCTTCAAGAGCACTGCTGACACTCAATCAAAGGAGTTCATGTTCTTCCTGTCTCTTGCGGCTTACGATAACCCAAATGCATTTCTTTCTCTTTGCATTCTGGTGGGCTTCAGTTTTTCATAAATCCAGCTTCACGTCAGGTAGATTGACGAAGACTTTTTGATATTCATACCAAAGTAAGATTCACAGAACATTAGCTATTGACACTGTCAAAAACAGTCCACATGTCATCTTCTGGGACCAGTTTCAAACAGAAATCATGACATTCCTTTGACTTAACGGACTTCTCTTAACTAATTTGAACTTGACAGTCTCTTCGGATACCTTTTTTCTCTGTAAAAATTCAAGGCTCATTCCGAAGAAGGAAACCTCTACACTGCAGAGGTCATTGTTTCTGCCGATCTCATGTCACGACGGTTTTTAAGTTCTCCAAACTCTTCTTGTGGCATCAAAGCATTTTTCCTCGGCGGCAGACTCGCCAGCTCTTTGTGGCACGCTTCATTTGTTGGGAGCGTTCGGCGAAGCCACTCGTTTGTCCGTGGAGTCCCGCAATGGTCTTGGGTTACACCCCAGCGTTCCTGGTATTACAAGCCGATGACTGACAGGAAAAATGGGGTGAGCCTTTTTTTTTTAGTTGCGGGGCTCAAGCTAAAACACCAATGAGAAGCAGAGGGAAACAACAGATTAGACGACTGAATTCCAACTCCCTCTTACTTCTTCTGGTCATTGGTCAAATAATAGCTTTGAAGCGGAAGCGCTCCAATGCGGTCTTTAATTAATTTTTTCTCTCTGTTATAAATAAGACGCCGATGGGCTCTAATTTGTGTCCTCATGGTGTCCAGGCGAGCTCTCCTTCACACCGCAACGGGCCTTGATGCCATGTGTGAGCGTCAAAGCTTCCAAGGCTCCCCGGTGGTAAAAATTGCATTGCCAAAATGACCACGACCTCTAAATGAAACACTACCCCCCATTTTAAAAGGTTCCATTCAAAAGGCATTGGTTCTTTCATTCTTTCTTTCTTTTTTTTTAAGCGCATAAGGTAGCAATTTCCCTCAAATATGGCGTGGCCCAATAACTGCAGAAGTAACTGACACCACGTCAGCGCGAATGAAAGATCTTTTTTATGACGTGTGTGCGAACCAAGCTAGATCCGACACGATACGAAAAAGCTACTACAGAACCGCGAGACTGTTTGCAAACTTGCACGAGCCCCGGAGTCGTATTATTCTTCATCGCCACGCAGCTCTGTAATTCTTTACATCCTTTTGGTTTTATAGAGCGAGCGCTTGGCCCCCGAAGCACTGAGGGAGTACATTGTTCATTCCACAGCCTGCGCAAATCTGTTTTAAGTTCAAGAGAGGAGGAACCCTTTAATTTAAACCCCCAAAATGAAGTCATTCATTCCCCGCTAAACTGCAGCGTGACCCACAAGGTTAGGTAAACAAATGTCCCTTGCATTACTGTCAAAAGAGCCCCGGCCCTCCTGGTTCTGCCCGCCGTCACGTCGACTTCCACTCTACTCCGTTGTAAGAAAATAGAGCCGTCGTCCCTTGCTTTTCCTGGCCACGCTGCGGGGAGGGGAAGCCATGGCCCGAGTCCTCTTCTCAGGAAGCGGTGCCCACGAGGGAGAAAAAAAACCCATCTTGTTCCCGAAGAAAACCAGGGTACGGGACCTGCGGTTCGCCTTGCCCAGCGGGGCCCGCTCTCGGGCCTCCGACCGGCTTCGGCGGCTCCGACGCGGGCTGGAATGCGAGGAATCCTGCTGGGCTGAGGTTCGAACGCAGGGGTCAGAAAACCTCACTGTGCTGCTCGCAGCTCATTTTTCCCTTTCCACTTTTTAGCGGTTTTGTTTGGCTACGGGAGGAATGTCAACTGTAAACCCTCCACTGCTGACAAAGACGTGCCGTTATGAAGTGTTTAAGTGAGGGATCCCTAAAGCTCAGTTTACACAAAACTCTGCTTTAGGACAATGTGCAATTAAAAATAGTAATAGTTCCTGAAATATCCAGACAATATTGTTTTCCATCTTTGGTCAGGGTACCCGCTTGGTAGCTGGCATGGGTAGGGCCAAAAATAATTTTGGAAGCAACATTTTAAGACAGAATGAACTGGAAACGTTTCAGAAAAAGAGGACAATTACAGATCACATATTTCACGCAGACTAAAGTACATTTGTGAGTAAATTCAGATCAGATGTTATTTTAGTAGTACTGTTTTTGGGACCGTTTTTGTCTAGTGCGGATTTGCTCGAACTGTTAACCACTTTTGGTTGCCGGTAGCGAGTGTGGGTTGGGCCTCCAAATGATCTCGAAGCAATGAACTAGAAACTGGATTGCAGTTACACATTTTATTGCAGAGTAAAGTACATTTGCGAAGGGACTTCTTTGAGATAGTAGAGTTTTTGGACCATTTTTGTCTGCTCCTGATTTGCATTCATATGACATTATACAACATGATTGCCCTTGAACTCAGTTTTCTAGCTGGATTGAAATATTTGACCCATGGGCCTTTAGTTGGATGTGCTACTTTGAATCTGCATGAAAAGCCAAGTCCAAATCCACCGACTCAAACGTAAGACGTGGCGGTAAGGTGAAAAAATGGACTTGAACGCCAACCGTGGCCTTAAACAAACAAAACATCTGTCGGGGTGGCCGAAAACTGTAGCGCTAGCGGCAGCAGCTCAGCCACCCAAAAGAATGATTCCCTGGATATGCCTAATGTGACACTAATTGCTTCTTAGCCTGTCAGAGGACAAGAGAGAAGAAACAGAAAGACAGAGAATGACAGTAAAAGGGGGCGCTGGGGGCGGAGGGTTCTGGGTGCTGACTGAGGCTAGTAATGACTGCCAATGGAATGTCTACACCCATAATCCCCTCTGTCACCGCTGACAGATCCTCTTGACCTGTGAACTCTCCATGTAAGGAAGGCAAAGACAGGAAGTCACAACTTAATGAAATGACCTGGTAGTTAGTCGTCCGTGTGGCCGTCAGGGCGGGTGGCGGGTGACGGGTGACGTTGCCTCGCTAATGCCGTCCGTTGCTCTACCTAAAGAAGACGTAACGGTTAAATTGGCAGCAATGCTTGTCGCTCTTTATTCTAGGCTTGTGATTGAGTGGCCACCGATCCGGGTTGTCGTCTGCCTTTGCCAAATCCTGGACCCTCTGACCCAGAACATTTTTGCAATATACCGTGGTTTAGCAGACTTTCATTTTAGCAACAAACATTTGGACTCCCAATGACCAAGTTCAGGAAGAGCTTATTTTGCTTACGTGTCTGCTCATCAACGTCAAGATGACCAATAGTGCTAACGCAAATATTACGAAAAGCTTTTATTTCAATGTCTCCCTATTCTTGGGTGATCTCATTATGTAAGTATCGTCTAACCAATGTGTGTTGCAAGTTTGTGTGAGTGTGTGTGTACAGCCCCACAACAATCTCCATTTATCAGGCTAGCCAGATCTTAAGACGTCGGCCAAAGCTGTCAAAGTTTTGTCATCGATTCTCCTGGCCTTGTCATCGCTCTTATCTGATTGCCCCGTGCTTTTTCCCCTCCCTCGTGGAAACCAGTCAGATTCCGAAAGCATGTCGTTTTGTCTTCCCGATTATTATTTTTAAACGCAGTTTTTCTATTTATTTTCATTTAGCCAACTGACTCCCTCGCATAGTGGTGCCTCAAAATCTAGTCCTTGAATACAACCCCTTACCTTGAACTTCAATTTTTTTTAAAAATAGCCCGTTAAAACGTAGCATTTCTTTTCCTACATTGGCTAAAATATTTTTCTCCTCCTTATACACTGTTTGCATATGATAGTTTAGCTTGTGCAGCTCTCCCAATGTGTTTGACGAGCACGTAATCAGTCCAGTTTCCGATTTATGGTAACCAAGTCCTGGAAGATCTGGTGCGTCGGACCGGTCGGTGCTGACAACAACCTAGCGAGGCAACGCTCCCAAATGCCATCGCTCCATTGGCCGAAACACGCTGGGGAAAACAGCATTGCAGGCATTCCTGCCTAATTGTACATGGGTCTTCTTCGAAAGGGGGGTGGGTAGGAAACAAGTGTTAGGCCAGATTCAAAAGCAGCTCGGGTTAGGATTGGGTGCTCGGGCACGGCAAGCGTCCCCAAACCGCCTCCTTGGGGCTATTTAAAGGTACAGTAGGCTGTATTTTCCGCCGCACGGCCAGGCACCCACCCTTCCGCCGGGTTCCATATTGGAACCAGATGCTGCTGGATGCGAGGCCCGACTAATTTAAGCGGACGGGGCAGATGGAAGCAACTCTGCATACAACCCCCTGTTGGCGTCCACATTGCGAAAAATACCTACTGCAGCTAGCAACCCACGCGTGCTTCTATAGACAACCCGCAACATTGGATCCTCTAAATTTACATGCGCAAAGAAAACCGATCATGATCTTTCAGCATACTAACAAAAAAATTCAAGTGCTTATACAGCAATATTGCTCGGGTAAATGGGGACACATTCCTTTGTATGGTAATTACAAGGATGTACAAGTATACTAGGACAAGCAGAACCAGTAGAAAAAACTACCATGTTATCCCCGGCACACAAAAAAATGAAAATGTAATATGAAAAAACAACAACTACCGTATTTTGCCGTTTATATACCCGGGTATATTAAATGATTTTTGCTTTTTTGAACCCCGGTTTGTGCGCCATTTAATATACCCCTGCCGTTTAATATATATTAAATGGGGGGGGGGGGTTATATTAAACAGCAAAATACGGTATGTGCCTAAAATTATCATTCAGCTGTCAGTAAAGAAATGCAAATATTTTTTTAAAATTGAACACTATAAAACATAATGTTTTCACCTTTGGGTCCATTCATAATTGTGAATACAAATGTCAATATTTAATACCATTCATGATGTTTGATCCCCACTGCTAAGAAATAAGTCTCTATTGGACATAAAATGCACATTACAAGACAAAAGTGTCAAAAAGTATCAAGTTTTGCCACAGTTTTGTTCTTCCAATGACTCCAAATTCCCAAATTTGGCAGTTTTTGGCCTTTAGCTGACACAGTCTGCCACTTCAGCGAAAACTAAAGGATCATCACCTGAGGCTAAGCTTGCAACCTTATTCCCGTCGTGGCTTAGTGCGGCACCTAGCAACCCCGCGACGCCCCTGGCGTGTGCCTACGTGAAAACCCCACGCTTTCCAGGTCAGAACATAAGGCAGACATCGACATTGATACGCCAGGACTTGTGCAGGTGTGCTTCACGTTGTGTCCCGCGAGTGTTGAAACACAAAGAAAGCCTTACTAAATAGTGGCTCGGCAGTGTTGCTTACAGACAGCCAGAACTCGTGCCTCCTCCCAAGGGAGCATCTGGTCAATGTACATCTGCGTACGGAGGAAAAACTCGCGGATGGGCCAAGAAATTTCCTCTTTGATAGCGTTTGTTTGTTTAGCTGGACTCGCTTGACCCCCGTTGACCCCCTCCTCCTCGGGCCTGGCGGTCCACGGCCGAGCCGAGAAGCGCTCGCTCGCTCGGCCCCGCGCTCAAATTTGTTGGCTAACTTTGGGAAATGTGTATTTTTGACCGGAGGCCACGTTTTTAGCAGTAGAAGTTTGGTAGTTCAGTATCGTCCTTCTCTTTAGGATAAGGGCTTCTTTGTGGGGCTATTATTTTGAAAATTTTCTGCTGGTATTTGTTGCTTTCGGCTAAAACGGGACAATTTAAAATTGGCTTACAGGGTTGCCTTGAGATATGAGTTGGAAAAAGTTTTTCAGTTGTTTTGTGACTACTGGCTTAACTGGCTTAACGCTAACACGAATTGCATGGGGATCAAACTCATTGTTGTTGTCATTGCGCTTTTATCCGGACAGCCAACTAAGCTGCTACAATTTATCGATTAATGAATTGAAATATTCTGTATTATTTATTTGTTATGTTTAAAACTAAAAGATTTTGGGCGGACAAAAAAAATACTACATTTGAAGTCGACGCACACGATTTAGTTTAGCGTGCCGCATCTAGCCTCTGCGTGACGTCATAGGAAGTCCAATAGGAGCACTAAAAAATGCATATTCATTTTGATATTCTTTAAGAAAAGTTATTTGAACACAAATAGTTCAGCAACGCATGTAGACGAAAATACTCACTCAGCATGACGCAAGATTCTTTCACTATTTCTCTGCATGAATAGGTTTTCTGCAACAATAATTAATATCCCAATCTCTTTATATTCAATTTAATCTCAGCATTATTACTACATTTCTAAAGTAAAACATGATAGCGCAGAGCCAGTTTCTCAGCAACCACTTTTCTACGCTGACCTTAATATTTACAATGTGTTACAGCAGGGGTAGGGAACCTATGGCTCGGGAGCCATATGTGGCTCTTCTGATGGGTGCATGTGGCTCTTCGCTAACCTGTGAGGTAAAATATGTTTTTAAACCGCTGGTGACAGACCCGAGTCCCGAATGCACCAATAGGAGCGTCACGTCGGCACTATGGCGCTGACAGTACCTCTAACTTTAATCATCTTTTTTTTAAATTATATTTTTATTAGACTTTTCTGCATGCATATTTTCATTGGTTAGCAACTGCGCAACAGTGCTGTCAAAATAATTATGTTAGTACTTTAAAAGTGGTAAAATAACCCCAAAAAAGTCACATTTTTACACTAAAATTCTGAGTATGGCTCTCAAAGAAATAAAATGTGAAAATAGGAATTGTTTATGGCTCTCTGTGTCAAAAAGGTTCCCGACCCCTGTGTTACAGTAACGTATTAGCATTTGAGCACTAAATAATCACTGATTCTGAGCCCAAAAAAAAAAAATAGAGTAGTTGATCCCTTAGCGCAAGTTCCATGCTCCCGTGCATTAAGGAACACACACACTCGCGCAACACAAAAGGGAGAGAGAAGGGGTTAAGGGGTTGCTTTGTTATCACCGATGTGCCCCTTGGCTGTGATTAAGCGTTGTTTTCACTATCCCTCTGGTGTCCTAAAGCTTAGCGAGATGTGTCGCAGCTATGGCAGGAATGCTTCAACGCCGAGGCCAAGAGGGGGTCACGGCGAGGATGTAAACATCAACATTTTCTTTCTTGAAAAGGATTTTGGCGCCAAGGGGCCGGCGTGGGGGTGGCGCGGGGGCCCCAGCTGGGCCGCCCTGATCTCTAACTCCGCACCTGGCCCAGGGCGCGGACCGCCGAGCGGCTTACCTGCTGCCTTAATCCTCGTTTGGAAAGCGTTTGCGGGGCGCGCAACTGACCTTAGATCAGCATCTTAGGGCCGCCTGGGTTTAGTGTTGCGGCGTGTAGGGATTGAGAGAAGGGATTTAGACTAAGATTGCTATCACAGCAGACAGGAGGAGGTTTTTTTTCTTCTTTTTTTTTAAATGCCCTTTTTGGGATTGAGCCATGATCGCAATCCTCAAACAATAGACCCTTTTGTACGTGTCTACTAAAGTCTTATCAATTCTGTGACATGGCTAATTTATTATTCGGTATGCAACACATATTTGTGATGGTCTATTTACAGATGAACATGAACTGCTGAATTGCTGATTTTTTGGGGGGTGCCAAAGGTATGTAGGAAGAGGTTTTGTAAATATAAAAGTTAAGTTTTTGGACCCACGATCCATCGGTAGTGTGTAAATTTCAAACAGTAAGTTGATTAAAAAATAAAATGAAATATCTGAAAGTTATAGAAAGCTAAATTGATATGTGGTTTCCTAACTGTGCACCCCTTTGCTCATAACAGTCATATAATCAACTTATTAAAAGTAACCACATTTTCTCATGTTTATTCTAACTTCTTCTGAAATATTTCTTTTTTTTCACTTTACAGAAATGTACTTCATTTATCTAGTAAATACCATTGTTTAAAATTGACCAAAATAGAAAGTTTTAACTGCACACGACCATCCGACATCCCAACATTTTAATATCATTTACATTTTTTTTGTATTTTGGGTGTTTTCTTTGCAGTGGTGAGAGAACCACATCTCGCAAAAGCAGCTGTGTGGAAATGGTTTGAATTAGCCCCTCCGTTTCCCTCCCCTGAGACCACGCCGTAATGATGCAAATTTAGGGGCTTTCTGACAAGGCCTTGACACTCGATATGTTGGTCAACTCCCCGCTCTCTGTTGCTTTTACCAATCCATAAATATTGGATCCGTGGGGACTGCTATGAGGGGGGAAAAGACCAGAAAGAAAAGGGGGCAAAACAAAACTAGTTTGGGTTTTTGTGTGACTCGGGATTCGCTGGTGGTCTGCAAGCTACCCCTTGTGGTCCGTCAGAGCAAATCCAATCAAATGATCTTGTGGCATGACCATGGAATTTAATTCTTTTGTAATGATATTTTAAGAATGATACACAATGGTTCACTTGTTAGAATTGAACCAGAAAAAATGTGAGATTTGCCCAGAAAGGGAATAGAAATCTATTGTAGGCTGGAGAAATACATGGATTTTTTTTTATTCGATTTCCTATGAATCACCAAGCTAATATTTCGCTTGACATCTGGGTTTCACACAAACCACTAATTTATGGTAGTGGATGTAACAGCGACAAGCACGTGGATTAATAGAACGCTCATATCCAGACATGAATATGTACGGACAGAACTTGAGCCCCATCTGCTGTCTCAAACGTGATTTCGGCAGGAATTGCAAGCACTTCCACCGATTCCCCCTTTTATTAGAAAGCGCATTTCCATAACGACAAATCATTTTCTGTTTCATAAATTCAAACATGCTCATTGGGAGTCGTCACCCAAATAGTCCATTCGGGGTCAATGTCGTACGGTCATCAGTCATTTGTACAGCTCAATCATTCTGGCGTTTTCTTAAGCCGGGGGTTCGGTTTTGCGTCCTATCGTAGCCTAGCGCGACGTGAGTAGCATGTAATTTGTCCGTTTCTTGTCGGCGGGAGTGTAAAAAGACACCATTACACGTCCCCGCCGTGTTTTCTTTTCCCCCCGCGTTTGGGATTTTGACGTTCGGCGTAATGACTTCGCCGTGACAGACGGGCGAAAAGCTCGTGACTGATGTCTTTGACTTCCTGCTTGGGCCTGAAAAGGCCTCTGTGTGGTCTCGCCCGCTTGACGTGGCGCAGGTTGGGAAATTCGATCGGCGCCAATACTTAGTGGATTGTTGACATGACCAACTGTTTTGTTTTTGCTACCGCGTGGGTGACGGTGTCGGAGGCTGTTTGTACGTCAGGTCCTCAAACTGGACTAGAATTTGGAGTATAGCATGTTGTATTGTTAGCAATATCAGTAGTCGTAGTATGAGAATTTCTTCAAATTTTACTCGATGTAATCATAACTAATTGTTCACTCTACCGTGCCAGTCAACATGAATTATAGGTAAAAATAGTCACTTGCCCTCTGAAAGGTCAAAGATCAAGTTCCACTGTATGACTAGTGTCCACGAAAGGGAGAATAGAAAATAAGTTGGATAAATGTCGCTTCATCTTTGAGTAGCCATAGCAGTGTTAAGAAAATTCATTTATTTTAAACTTTTCCCTTCATTTTAAGAACTTATGGAATCTGCTCAGTTGCAGTTTCACGTTGTACCACAGTGTCGTCGTCTGGTGAACGTTGATAATACATTTAATTTAGCTGAAACAAAAAAATATTAAATAATTAGAGACTATAGTAGGTAGTGTGGTTATAAGTTATAAACTCATAAAACAAGTAATAGCAGCCAGAGTATTATTTTGTCATTATTGATTTATACACATGTTTTGTGTGATTAAAATCTATAATTATCAGAGAATAATAGTAAAAAAAACAATCAAATAAAAAATGAACACCAATTTTATTATCCTGCAATGGTAAGTAACTATGTTTAATTTATTTGTCAATTTTTCCAAGTAAATCATATTGTAAGTCATATTGTCTGAAAATGCCTACTATAAATAAAGATATATTTAGAAATGAACAACCCTTTATCAGTTTTAAAATAACACTACAATATTGCTGCTACATAAAAAATAATGAATATATTCCAACATTTTCACCCTCTTTGTTAATAAAGGACTTGACTGCAAAGGCACCTACGTCAACCGTCCGCCTGGCTGCGCTGGCGCGCTACACGATCCACACTGACCGTGTTTTTAATTTGAGGTTCACACAAGGGACACAATCAAGGACCCCTCGTCCTTCCCCGAGGTCCCCTCACTACATTAGTGAGATGAGATTCCTTTTTCAAATCCGTCGACCCGTCACCCCCTCTTGGCTAAGGTGCGAAGCCCAATATAAATTCACAAAATATACTACCATAAAAGCTCGCTCAGGATTGGCCAACTTCATAATTGATGGACTCATGCCCCCAAGAATGAATGGTTCAGGACAACGGCAATTGCAAATTTAATTAACTTTATTGTCAGTATACAAGTACAATGAGATTTAAAGCCTGACCCTAACAGCCAAGTTTTTGGACGTCTCCGCGGTGACGCTGCCAACCGCCGCATCCTCCCTCGGAGACTCCGTGTCTACCAGCTGGGGACACAGAGACGCAAATGAAAGGAGACTGGCCTTCTGAACATGTGCGAGCCAGACTCCCCCGAGACCGGCTGGACGGACTCCTTCAGACAAACGGAAGGAGGCACGTCTGGCCGGTGGCATCGTTTCGTTAAGAAGGACCGCGTTCATCCCGCCAGGCTTCCCATGCCCCATGAAAAAAACAAAAAAACGAGACAGAGCGTGACTCATTCATTCAAGGGTGTAAAAACGGCAGCTCGCCAGTCGTCTCAAATAAGCGTGAGTCATCGGCCAGGTCTTTTAATACAAAAGTCAAAATGTTATGCTCGGTCAGGGGACTCCAAAGTGTTGTCATTACAATGCCCCAAAGTTTCAGTCATTCATACTCAACATTTTTTTATCCTTCTCAGGGTCGCGGGGTGCTGGAGCCTGATCCCTAGGTGACTTCAGGGGAAAGCCAGAGCACACCCTAGATTGGTCGCCAGTCAGTCGCAGGGTAAATGAAATGGTAAGTGTTTACGTTGTATTCATGTTAATAGTATGTGCTTTTTACCCGTTGAACTGGGACATGATCATCCATCTCCCAGTTCAAATGGTTTAAATGGTTTAAATCTCTATTACGTCAATGGCCCCTTAGCTTTTTAAGGTTCAGTGGCAACTCAATTCATTTGAGCGAAGTCCCGAACCACCTCGTATCTAAAACAAAAACCTGTGGCTCCTTAATACCACTGACGCTAGGAGGCACCAGATCCCTTTCAAATTGATTTTCTCTCTCTCTATCTCTTGCTCTCTCTCTACACTTCTTCTCCCTGGCTCCTCCAGTCTTTCCAAATCAGTCATTCAGTCTGTGAAGCTCGCTCGCTCGCTCGCTCCCTCGCTCACATCCACTCCACCCGCCCCACTACACTAAACCAGGACGCGCCGCCGCCGTCAATGCGGGGCTGCACGCGCGGCGCACTGACAGCGACCGTCCGTGCTTTGGGGGATTTCTAAAAAATAAATAAAAGAAATAATAACAATAACGAGGAATGACATTTTTATGGGGTCGGTAAAGGGATCCGTAAAGGACACTGATTGTTGACTTTTATTTTTATTTTTTTTAACCCCCTCTCTCTCACGCGTGGAGGACTAGATGGCAGGGGCTCAGCCTGGAGTCCACGCGCTGCAGCTCAAGCCGGTATCCGTGCCCGAGAGCCTCAGACGGGGCAACAAATTCATGAAATGGGACGATGTGAGTACCCAGCACGGCTTGTTTTCTCCTTCTACTCGCTCGCACCGATATGTTTTATTATTTTTCCCTTATTGTCACGTAATTTTCCTTTCGCCAGACGGATGGATTGTGACAGTTGGGCGCGCACGCACGTGCTTGTTTACACGCCTGATAGTATAGCGCGCGTGCGTGTGGGTCTTATTGAAATTAAACTTGAGTTGACAAAACATGATTATCATTAGCATGGAGCCCCCCCACGACCCCTCCTCCGAGCTCCCTCTCTTTGTTATCGCCGGCCGTGTAGAGAAATGACCTTGATTAAAATTGATTGCACGCTGCTATCTGAGTGGCCTGTCAAAAGCATCCATGCTTAGTACTAGTGGCCCCTTCCAGCAAATAGTCACATCCCGTGCTCCGCTTCCGTGGCTGTCTGGATCGTGCTTATTCCACTTTATGTTATATTCCCAAGACTTCTTATCTCCAGGGCAGACTGGCACATCTTTCAGAGAAGAATTTTGAACTATATTCATGAGAGTGACTCATGCTTCGTGATGTCATTGGGGAGACTGAAATCTGTGGGCAGTATTTTTACAGGCCCAGGAGTGCATTTGAACGCTTTTTGGGGGGGTTGTGTGTTTTCTTTAACTCAACGGCTAAGGTATTTAATTGGCATGCCACAGGAGACAAATGTGAGGGCTTTGGAGGAGTTATGAGACAAGGTAGGAGAGTTATTGTTGATAAGGTTTGGACACAGACCCAAAAGTGGGTCAGGTTCGTGATGGAGGGTCGATCCTTACATTTTTCCTGACAATTTATTTGTATTCAACTTGCTACCTTATCAAACTAACAGTTGTTTGGTTGAGACATTCAATGTCAATGACAGCTATAGACATCCAATCTATTTTAACTATAAGGGCGACCAGTGACCTATCTATCACTGTGTCATAAGTGTAGTACTTCTTGTGTTAGGACCGTTTTTTGTTATGGGCAATGTGAGCGAGCGCCCAGGCTGCAATCTATTACAGATTCCACGTTTCAGTCCTTTTCTGCAGGTTGAAGAATGAGCAAGTTCACTGTCTCAAACTGTGTAAACTGAATTGAACTCATTGGAAAGGTCATTCCAGTGTATTTTCAGTGAAACAAATGCGCAGTGCTTATTTTTGGGAATTATCTTGCTCGGACTCGCTTGAGAGGGCCGTGAGCTGTTTCCCCCCAAACTGAAATGTTTGTGTACCGTTGGTTTGTGGCCAGGGCAAAATGCCCGCTTGGTCCTTTTCCCTGTCAAAATACAACACCCTGGGAAAGAGGAGTGTAGATACCTTCTTTTGTTTAATTTCCCATGCACTTCTTCCTTCCTCTTTCCTCCCACTGTGAGGTTTTGGCGGAAAGAACCCAGAGACGGACGGGCAGATAGACAGAGCTCAGGGGAGATAAATCAAATCTGGTCCTGTTGTGGTTTCGGATGTTACTTCTGAAATCTACTAATGGCAAATTGTACCAGCACATAATTGCTACTTAGTCAATAAGGTCATTTTTTGCTCCTAATGGGGCCGCTAAGATACAAGTTGTATTCTTTGCTTGGACTTTAGATAAGAGTAGTGAATCGTATCGGGGGAAAAAGTCTAGAAATAACAACTAAAACACTTTAATATGATTGTAATGTTCAAAATTTTATTTGGATATACTTTTTCCTCCTTATTACATTTCCTCTGTATCAGCAGATTCTCAAAATCATGGGACTCGAATTTTAGACTAAGATGCAAAAATATGTGATCGGGACTGCCTTATTAATGTAATAACGTTTAAGATATTTTGCCAAGAGTTTTCTGGGAAACTTGTTCCATATAATCTGGCCGCAGTGCCTCTTGATTCAAGTGAGAGTGCAGCGCAGGCAGGCATCCAAACGGAGTCATTTTAAGAATGAGTGACAGATGTTGACATGCAGATGATGTCGGGTCACTCTCAACACAGCGTCTTTCTTTATATTATAAATAGGCTTAAACCCGTCCCGTCTAGTCTGCTTTGATGCCGGCTGAATTAAGGATGTCATCAGCCTCAGAGGGAGGCGGAAAAATCCCATTATGGTGGGAGAAAATGTCTTTTTCATGTGGAACACAAATACTGGCTGCTCATTGCCTCCCCTCTCTCTCTAATATTATTCATCTCAAATGTTTTTTACATTTAATGTATTATCAAAGGTTTGTATTTGTGTCTTTATTTGTTGTTGTAAATCCACCACCACTCAAGCTGTGTGCTCCCCATCGCGACTATTTGAGAACACCCAGTTACTTATTTTTACAGAGCTTTAATTTCATCCACTACCTGGAAAACTTTACCTGCCATGCTCGGACCGAGCGTAGTTGGTAAACTGTTTGGGTGGTCTCCAAAGGTTCTTCATTTTGATAGCTCATTCAAATTTAACGGACAAAAGAGAAACAATAAAGGATTCCTTTGGACTTGGTATTAAATACATAACCCGAATGGAAGCATTCTAGAAGAAAATGTGTGTTTGCTGCAAATGTTTGCACATGAGTGCGCAGGAACAGTTAAACCAAGATTGTGCAGTCATTACCGTTTCTCTGAGTCCCCGCCATTGGCGCCCTAGCCTAACTCCACTCTATATTGAATCAACTTTATTTGACCTGTAACTGAGCCGTTAAATGTCAGGCGTTTCTTATATGTAGTCCATATAAAATAAACCCACCATAAAGAACTGAAGCTGTTATTAACAGAATCTTTTTCTCTCTAGGACTCTACCACTGTGAGCCCCGTGACTGTAACCGTTGACCCTAAAGGCTACTTCCTCTACTGGACCGACCAGAACAAGGTAAAACTCTCCTGCTTAAATTGTGAAGCATAGCTAGTACACATTTGTAATCCAACAGGGTAACACTTGGGGTGCAAACAAGTAAAAGTGGGATCACATTATGTAGTAGTTCCTAAAATTGTGAAAGTTTGGCAGTTAAAAGCATTATCTCCTGATTCCTGAGGGTAGTGTAGGGCTAGCAGTAAAACAGAAGACGTAGCTTTGACATTCTCTTACATTGAAATCAAATACGGATTTCATTCAGGAACTTGACACCCGTGAGATGATACCGTTCTTCATTGTTCCTCTGTATTGGTAGCAGAGTCTGTCGACTCAGGTAGGAGCGACTCAATGCCAAATGCACCTTCTATTCGTTTCGTCTGTGCGCTACACTACTAAAGAGCTTCCATCGATTTTATGTTGGCCCGCATGAGGGCATCTCAAGATGTGCGCGGGACTGCCGACGCCACTTAAACACCCCGAGCGCTAATTGGAATTAACGCTCTGCGCGAAGGTATTCAAGGATGAGTAACTTTGGATGTATACAGTGAAAATAACCTTCAATGAACGCCACCTGAAGGCCTTTACACTCTGTTTACAGATAGCACATGCGCTAAAGGTCACTTGTACCATACACATGATGGTGTACATCCACAAAGAAAGATCAGTGCATTGCTCAAAGGCATTTGAACTGTGCTTAAGACTAGGGAATTTGTATAGAAACTAGGCCTATGTGCATTTTTATTGTAATTGTCCGAAATGCTTGTGATTTGCTGACATGGTCCGTTCCCTTTGCTGGATTACGTTTTGCAGCTCTTAAAATGTCGGTGAGTCTGATAAATGACATGGTCTGGAGCTATTTCAAGTACACAAATTGAGAGTCATTTAGATGTTGAAATGTTCAATTAGCACAGCATAAATAAATGAACAAATACTCAATTCTAGGTCTTTCTGAAAGTCGTATCGAAGCACTATTTAAAGACGTTGATGTGCAAAACAATGTCATTCATTCTGTTCCAATCTTTGCGCATGCTACCCGATCCAATCTCTACCAGTTCTGACACTGCTCCTTAAAACTGATATTGCCGGTGCCTAGCGAAACCTTTTTACTGGGTAGTCTGGGCGCGATTCCGAGAACGTCAGCTCGTGTTTATAAATGGTCACATGCTCTCGCAGCACATCTGTTCAGCAGCCCGTCTTAAACAAGGAGAGACGCCGCTTGCACCCAGTTGTTAAGTTGTTGCCCATCACGGGGGACCGGCGTGATGGCCCGCAGAGTAAAAGCATTCTTGGGATTCCATCAGGAACAACGGCACAACTGGAGTCAAGTCGGCTTGCCAGTAAACTGCCCTCGCTTGAGGGCGCTCATATTGTCAGCGCCGTTTATTATAAATCATACGCAAAGCTTCCTCGGCGGAATAGACTCGGTGGTTTACTTTCACTGAAAATCTACAAATACTAGAGCAATCCCTTCATGGCAGTTTGTGTGCAACCAGAGTTTCCACCCTATTGCTAAAGGAATGCTTTGCTAACAAAAGTCACCTTTGTTTAGATTGGGCCAGTAGATTGGAATAGTGTACCTAATGAAGTGGCCAGTGAGTGAACATATAGCTGCGGCCGTGCATTCCGCCACGGTTGGACTGAGAACAGGTGCTCGTTCAGAGGTTTAAAAATAATGGTCACTGCTGTCATTGGTGAGGTGTTTAAAAATAATGGTCACCGCTGTCATTATTGAGGTGAGTCGAGGCCGACAGAGTGGACTGACTGCATGAAATTAACAGACCTTATGCTTTAGTTGCCATGCGACTCCTCTCAAGCCACCTTTTCAAATGTCACATTCTCTTTTGGTCGCCACTCGTCTCCTGGAGAATACAGCTTGTTCTGGAAGCGATATTACGGGAAGCTCCCGAGCGGGCAAAATAGCCGTCTCCAAAGCTCGTGCATCAACGTTGACAATCGAATAAGTTGGGTAATGAGTGATGCGCTCGGGTATCAGACTGTCGGGCTACATCTCTGCCCGCTGTCTGTCTTTGGTCCCTGCAGAATTTGCCTGTGCGTTCCCCTGAGCGCAGCAATTTTCCTTGATTACTGAGTTTGTTGCCCTCTTTCTCCGTCAGCAGTCTAACAGAAGAGCGGCTCAACGGCATAAATCCACAGCCAATCTAAAGGAAACTGAATTGTGACCTCAACTGAGTTATATCGCCTGGCACGCCGCGGCCTTTTATCATCATTTGCAGCGGAGAGAGACTCTGGGATAGACTGAAAAATAACAAGTGGAAAGTTAGTTCCCATTTTGCTTCGTTTTTACACCTTTTGTAGTCAGGCAGCTAACTCCGGAAGGATCCTTAATCGTGCAAGATCTTGCGCCAAGGCCTCCTTTTGGTTGGAGATGGCCAAGAGGCATATGTAAAGCAGCTGAGGTAGAAAACTACATTTCTCAAGCAATGGCTGATGTGCTCTCTTTCTGATCCAGTCTTGGTACATTACCCTTAGACAAAACCTGGACACCAAGGCTTCCAAGTTCCTGGCAAAATAAACTATGGCCAGGAAAGAACTTGGTTGCAAACAGTTGCAACACAGATTGCCTGTCGAACTCTTGAAAGTAGTTGTCAGAACAGCCAAGGTTTTTGGAATCTTCATGTTTCCAGGGAAGTCCCTGAGGTAGATTCTAGATTGTTTGCTACTCTATGGGTCTGGGGCAGCCTTTTTGTAATCCCTGGTGACCATACAGGCATTGCCTGACCTCTCGCAGGCCACTAACTTCTTGAAACCGGAACCAGATCTGCTGGACCAACATCAACGCCATCACCTCATGGTTGGATTTAAGATCCAGGGTCACAGGTTAATCCTTTCTTTTAGACTCCATTTGTGGGAGTGTGACAAAAGATCTGCACAAGTGCAGTTCCGTGACATTTTTATCTGTTGTCAACTGAGGTGAAACATTCCGAGTAGGACAACATACCTCAGGTAGGGAACTTAATGTTCAGACATTCATTTTCAGCATCTTTATGAATCCGTGTGGCCAGGCACTTATTGATATTGACCTTATATGTGTGTGGAACGTAACATTTTATTTCGTTTATTTATTGCCCGCCCACTTTAAGTGTTATGATAGCCAGGCAGGGCCATTGTTCTGACAAAGACTGCTTACATCTCTTGTGGATTGCATCAAGGAGCAGAAGCAAAATCTTGCGAGTAGGAAATGTTGACCCGACGCATCGTTACGTGGATGTGTCAAGCAAGTCCCGAGTCGAAAAATGTGATTACTCTTTGGCCAAAAAATAAAAAATAAACAGGGGGATTAGCAACTCTTGGCTGACTTCGGAGGGCTTTGTTTGCGCTTGACTCGTTCGTCTTTAAAGCTCAGAATTTCGATTAGGACCTTTTCCTTTGCTATTAAACAACTATACATGCTTGAACGCTCAATCAAATGTGAAAAGTAATGCAGGTGAAAAGGTGGAGAAACATGGTTTGCTTATTTCCTCTTACAAATGAGTATTAGAGTATTCTTGTCCAATGTTGATTTAAAGGACTTTGTACCGTTTTTACTTTCAGTTTAGAAGTGGTTAGGGTTTCAATGCAATAAGAGTCAATCTTCAACCAGCTATGCTCTTATTGGTGGAACTGTCAATGCTGTCAACTGGACAGTGTGATTAAGATTAGCCACACTTTTGTGTCACAACCTGGAAAAACTCAGACCGAGTAAGATGTCAATTGACTGAAAAGTCTGGAACTTAACTAATAACTTGTCTCTTTTGTTGGGATCGTTTGCTTGATGAGTCTTAGCATCCAAAATACAATTAAGACAGAGTTCTGTGGAAAATGTCATGAGTCAGGCAAAAGGCTCAGTGTGATCGGCCTTTTTTAAGTGCTGCCTCTGATTGCCCTGCAAGACTCTGCCAAAGTAGTAAAGAGGGTGATTAAGTATCTCATTGTCTCTTGGGCGCAGGTATTTATAACGCAGATGGCGGCCCATTTCTGGCTCGCTTATTAAAGTAAAGATGATCTCTGTCGGGTTGATTTGTGCCGTCAAAGGAAACGATTCGTTTTTACGCGACACAGCTGGTTTAGAAAAGCTTTTCTTACCCGCCCCAAACTTTACACAAAATAAAATTTAAGGAATGATGAGTCAACGTGAGTCAGGGTTTGAGCTGTGGTCAATGCTTTTTACCACCCTTGAATTTCTCACATGCCATCATGCCATTTTCAAAGGATCAGAATCGGGTAAAAAAAAACAATTGGCTGTAGTTAAACTGTAGTTATTTATTTTTATATATTGTACAAATTACATATTCAGTACAATACTATATATTTATATGTACACTAGTGAAACAAACATTGCAGGATTAAGAAAAAAATGCCCAGCAAGAACAAAAAAGTCAATAAAATCCCCAGAGAGCTCAATTCATCACACTTCATTATTTCATATATAAATTAAAATAATCCAGAGGTACATTGCAAAAAATAGTTATATACAGTACATTTCATGTTATTTATATTAACACTAGTAAAACTTAAAAGAAAAATGTTTATTTTGGCAGATCGAAAGCAAATCATTAAATCCCTTAGTGTATTTACTCTATTAGTTTTAATTACGGCCAATGTAATGTCAATATTAAGCTGCGCCCACTCGCAAAGTGACATTTAAAACTAGTTGCCATGACAGTCCACTTTTTTTTTTTTTTTGAGACAGCAAAGTAGTTCGCTAGGCAGGTGCTGTCTTCCCTCGGGCATCCCTTTCAAACAAAAAGCCTCCTTTTCACGTTTGCACTAAACTCATGACATGATAAACAGGGTTTACAAGGTTTAGCCAATTTATTACTGAGGGCCAATTACGATTGTGTGTTTACAGTTTGGGAGTTTTATCCCAATTTGGATTCCTTTCTTGGTCTACTTTATGTTAGTAGCTGAACGAATTAGCTGAATATGCTTTTGATGTTTTGTATTTTGCGTTACATGGCCATTCCTTTTCTTTGTTCGGATTGCCTTCCAACTGCAAAAGTGCGAGCTTCAAACATTAGCGGCGGCAAATTCCGTGCAAATTCCGTGACTTTTATTCACAGATGACCGAAGAACGACACTAAGGGGGGAGACAATGAGCTAACACTTAATGAAAAGAGACCTAGGCAAACCGGAGCTGTGCTACCTGCTGTGCTGCCTCATTCATTCTTTACCTCCAAAATGAAGGCCCATTCATGAGCAAATGCCCGGGAGTTTTCGGCAATTACCACGTTAATTGCACTCAGATGTCATTAAAAAAGACATAGTTTTGGATTGGAACTTTTAAATCATCTCGTATTCGGGAAATTTCTTGGTTGCAGTAGCAAGACAGACACAGAAGACATTGTAGACCTAGGTAAAAAAAAACTGGAGCCACACACAGGAAGTATGTGTTGTTAGAAGTGATTCATTGTAATCCCACTTTTACTTGTTGAACCATAGCAATATTACATACAATTTGGATTGCTTTTGTTAGGGTTATCATTATTATATATTTGCTTGCAATGAAGAACGCTTTGCTTATTTAGGAATATTAATCATTATATATTATATACTATATTTAGTGTTTAAATTGGAATGTTTCAGGCAGTTAAAACCACACTACGCCATTAATGCATTTATTGAAGTATTTTTAGCAATGTGCAGCAATAAATGTTGAATTCATATACGGCTAGACCAATCAGGGCTTAGTAGCAAACGGCTTCCACTTCAAGGCCCATTTGCTCGCCGGGCAATTAGCGAGGGACCTTTTTTGCTTTCCAACAATTTGCTATTGCTTCCTGGGCACGTCGGCAATGACCGGCGGCCGCTCAAGTGGGCGCTGGGAATGCAGAAAAAGGTCTTTAACTCCATCACGACGAGAGGAGTCGGATGTTGAGTAGTGAGTGGGATAGTAAGTAGGCATAATAACCAGGAGGCAAGTTGCTTTCTCCTTTGAGCTGCCTTGTTAATCATTTACTAACATTTTAGAAGGAACCGCATAGCTCGTGTTCACTCACATAACATCAGAAAGCAAGGCCTAAATATTAGGTACACCTTCTCACTTGCAACTCTTGTTTTTTTGTTCTTCCGCCATCATTTTGCAAACAGTGTTCCAATGGCGCCCTCTTCTTGGTTGTTTCTTCTTCGTTTCCACTTCGGGGACCAAGTGTGTCACAAATGTGGGTCACTTGCACATCCTCCCGCCTTTTCCTCGCTGAAGCGAATTGAATTTCAGCTTAGACTGATAAGAAAGTATCAAATTCAAGTAGCTGGAAAGCCGCTGAAGTCCAGCAAAAGAAGCTCCGGGCCAAATTGGAGGAATTTTTTGGACGCTTGGTGTATTTGCTGTATCAGAAACTGGCACGAGTGGGGGATGCAGAAGAGAATATCCTTTGTGTCGGGGAGATAAGGTGAGGGGAATCTGAGGCAAACAAGACAGACGAAGAATCGTCCAATTTTTTAACTGCTAGAAAGTACTTCCGCCGCATTTTCTTTGAAGCCATCGATTTTCTCTGGAAGGATGTCAGGTGAAATGATAACCAGCAAGAGGAGAGGAAACAAGAAAGGACCAAACAAAAGCTGAAGAGATTCGCCTGCGGAGAGCCAGTGATGAATGGATTTTTCAGGGCTGCCTGCTTCCTCCCGACATCAAAAGGCTCCGTGGATGCCGTCGGAGGTGGTGCCGGAGTTGGTGCCGGAGTTGGCCAAGTGGCGCTGCAGCGCTCTGCTCATCGCCTTGGGATGTTCACTTTACAGTCGAGATAGGGAAAGAAAAATTCATGTTAAAAAAAAAGAAATGCCTTTAAGCCATTGTCTCAATACCACAGGTACCGTTCTTCTTAAACCCGATGTTCGCTCCAGGGAAAACGACTTTCTGATTGAAGAGAAGCGAAGCCTGCCATTAAAATACTGTGTGAAGACTTTGAGAAGGTGTGGGTGTCAAACCCTCTCATCTTTGCTGGGGTACTTATTACGGAGATTTCCTTAGGGTTTAATTAACAGTAATGTGCCAGGTTCCTCCTTTGTCTAGGACATCAAAGAAGTGGCAACCAGTAACATTTCCGAATGAACAGAAATGGTTTCTGTTTGTGTTGTGTTTTGCGGAATGGTAGTTTTGTTAGGGATGTACGATTAACATGTTGTGGTCCTCCCAAAGTAGTCTGCTTCATTGGCACTGATAAGACTTGTTGTGTCTTTGACAGTTCCCTTTGAGTTTGTACCTTATTCGGGGCTAAAAAGGTACAATTAATTAAAGAGTCAAGGGCACCCAAGCCGAGTTTTTGAGGGTATTTAATCTACATTTAAGCAGTTTTCTTGCCTCCCCATCTAGTAGCCGTGCCCCATGTGTATCCATATTTGCATTCGCAAGGACTTGGAGAGGTCATCGCTCGGTTGCTCAAGTGTGACCAAGAAAAGGAGGCCCCGAAGGTGACCACAGAAGATAGAAGAGGAGACACTGAAAAGCGCAGCTGAACGCAAGAGAGGGGATTGTTGTACATGACAAGATGCGTACCGCCATCCAGATACGGCAAGATGAAGCTCAGCGAAAGAGGCAGGTGTCCACCGGGAGGACAGGTGAGCCATCAGGGAGTGGAAGGGATTGACGCCAAACAAGGCGGCTTGACGGACGGACGACTTAGCGGTTTTGCTTGCCCTTGTCATCCCGTACTGCTCTGCTATCTGTCAGACAGGAGTGCGCTCCTCTGGCTTCCACGGTCCCTCGGCGTACTCCTTCCGTCAAGCGTGGGAGCTTCAGTGAGTCTGTGCATGTGCGCTTTGTCCATTGGCCCGCAAAAACGCGGTTAGCAGACACTGACTGTCTACACTGCAGTCTGACAAAATAGTCACGCTGTAAACAAGTTGCACGCCTTTACTTACGTATAGCGTGAACTACCAATCCGTTTTACATAGATGTTTTTTATTTATTGATGAGCAGCGTTGATGATTTACTAAAATACAGATCCACATTAGTGGAATCGCCGCAATTGTTTTTCTTTAATGAACCCATCCAATCGGAGACTATAACAATGCTCTTACTTGATCTGGAAGCTTTCTCGAGAATCTATTGGTCAATTAAAAAAAAGTCTGAGCACCCACTTTGCAGTACTTGCGGTCCGCTACCAAATAGAGTTGTTTTGCAGTTTCTTCCTGCCGTCTTTTTTATCTGCACTTCAGCTGTTAACCAGTACTTGTTGGGCACCAAGAGCCACTATCAGCTTCAGACACACTCCTCCTACACTTTTGGCCTTTTTTTTCCTCACACTTTGCTTCACAATCTTGGCTGTCCTGCCATTCCTGGAAATTCCATGAAGATTGAGGTCCCATCAGGCTATTCGGAAACTAGCTCTCCTTGGACCGAGCCTTGATTCGACATAATCACCTTCATGGACTCTTGTAATCACCTTCATGGACTCTTTGTCTGGGCTTAACCATGAGCAGATGGAAGGATTTCCAGAGAGTATTTTGATAGGCATTGTACTTAGACATAAATGGTAGGCAGCTGGAAGATATCATTAACCATCGGTTTGAAATGAATGTTTAATTGTTCAATTCAAGGCTTCCCGCCAATTGCCGTCGCGATGCTTTGGTGTAAGCGCTACAAAGAAGTCATTGACAGAAGGCGGAGGGTGAAATATGACAAAGCTCATTAGCTCAGCATGCGGTGGCGACTGCACTTTATCTCGGAGGTCTTTTATCTCACCTCATTTCTCTTCTCCCCACTTGAGTCTCATGAAATATTCAATCTGCGGATGTAATGTGCAAATAATTCAATCGTCTGTCATCTTTGGGAATTTTGCAGAAAGGTCCTGCTGAATAAACTGGAGGTCCACGGCACTCCCACATGCCTGCCCACTCGAGACTTTGGCTGCACGTTGGTTTTTGTTTCATTTTTCCATGCAAAGACACGGCTGAGTTGAGAGGATGTGACTCGCCACCTGTTTTCTGCCAGTCAAGGGCCACTTCACAGGGCTTGATGCCTTCTGCTCGTATAATTTTAGGGAGCAGCCATTGTTAACTTCACAGATCTGTATGGACTGGAATCTCATCATACGGTGAGATGATAACGCAAAGCACCTCAGGCAAGGAATGAAAGCTTAGGAAGTGCAAACAGTCGGTAATAACATAAACAAATCAATAGAATGTGTATAGATCTTAAAGTTTAGCAAATCGTTCTCCAGATTTAAACCCTACGGAACATGCACTGCAAGACAATGCCCCAATGTACATCAAGTAAAATCTCAAAGTAGTTTAAGCAAGAACCAGAAGGTTACTTAAAACCAGTCTACTTGTGAAATGCTGAGTTTTAGAGTTAAATGGTCTGCTTATACTATTCGTTATATTAGCATTGACTTGTATATCTCGTCAAGAATTTACGATGCAAGTGTTGGGGATGAACTCAAATGTTTTCCATTAGAAAAGGCAGCATGTTGCAGATACATCAGGGCGACGGGCACACAGACAATATCGCCCGCGGCCGCTGCAGGTTAAGCACGCTCATTAATTTCTCTAGTTTCTCCCCCGCCGGTGCCGCTGCTCGCTTCTGGCTTCTCAGACGTGCCGTGTATGCTAAGAAGCTTCGGCTCGTCCTATTTTTATTTATTTATTTTTCGCCCGGCCGATCCGCTTTGAAAAGGCAGATTCCGTTTGGTGGATAATTTAAGTTGGAGACTGCTCTACTCGGATGTTAACAGACGACTTCAACATTCATAGCAAATTCCCTTAGATATAGGAGCAAAGTGCTTTCTTATCATTTTTGTGTTGTGTGACATATTTGGGGTACGCCGAGGCTTTAAACAAGCGGCAAGGCGGAAAACCAAAACATTCGGGAACATTATTTTTTATCATGCTTTTGTATATTGTATAAAAAGCACTGCATGGGAATTTGTATATATCATGGGTGTCTAAACTATGGTCCATGCGCCAACTGAGTTCAATATAGAAAACTGCATGAAGTGTAAATATAAATAGGTATATGTATATTTTGGAATAATTTTGAAAGATTATTTTGTTGCTTGTTGCCTTTTAACTTATTCACTTCAGTTATAGACATCAAATTCATCTCAACTTGGAAAGCTGGTATTGAGTCATCATGTCTAAACCAATGTGTGAATACATAAAATACATTTTAAAACAAAATATATATTTTTTAAATCTTAAAAGCAATCGTCTATTCAACAGAAAAAAGTGGAAGGACTTCAAGTTCTCCCCCTTGCGGCTCTGGGACAAAAAAGTTTGGACACCCCTGCCTGCTGGGAATGAATTTTTCTCCATGGAGAAGCATTGGCTACCACACCACAAGTCGTATAAACTAAGAGCCCCGCCACTTAGCGACATTTCCCCCGTTGCTCTATTAAAAAGAAGCAAATAAAAGCCTTTTGCTGTTTGCTCGTAAAAGCCTGGGACAAGCACGGGGCAGCAAATTAAGTGGCCTCGCTTAGCACAGAGCGAACTACCCAGTCAAAGGTTAGCGCCTACGCTGAAAACCTTGCGCTTTGAAGTCCCTCCGGAAGAACGCGGGGTGCCGAAAGCGGAACGGGTGGAGCGGCGGGTTGTTCTAGATGCGCCCCCAAGAACCTTCATCCGACAAGCAAGACCATGTCATAAGGGAACTTTAGCATTAAATAGTAATCCATCAGTTTATTGATCAACATGAACCCGGAAAGCTTCCTATTTGATCTTTTTTCCAATATTTGTACTCAAACGAGAAATAGAATCCATCTCCAGTGGGCAGCAGCGTATAGATTCGCCGATAATGATGGGAATCAAGTCGGCTTGCAATTTTCCGCCGCGAGTCGATATGATGCCGAGGTCTCAGATAAAGGATCCACGCGTATTAAGATATTAAAAAGGGAAAAACCAAATATTTGCTATACGTCTGTCATTTTTGTTTGAATTTCTGGAATTAACATGAAGTCGACAGGCGTAATTATCTTTCAAGGACCGCTCAAAATGATGTGGCAGGCCGGATCTGTTCCTCCACCAAAACCAAAAATCACTATTTTTGCCTGCTATTTCTGACTTGAGTGAAAAACCTTTCGCCGATTAAATACAGGATGCATGTTTGGATCATTCGACGCCTGCCGCTGACCGCCACCATGTTCTTTTCTTTCCCGCAGGAAACCGACTTGCTGGACATAGCATACATCAAAGACGCCCGCAATGGAAAATGCACCAAAACGCCAAAGGTAAGTGCATGATTGATAAGAACAGATTTATAAAAATATGTCTACATCAGACCGCATACACTTTGCGGCTTTGAGTGAGGGATTGTAAAGGCGATGACCTAGGAAAGCCATTAGCGGCAAATGGAGACGAGAGAGGCCGGCGGGTAAAGCAAGGAAGGTCGTTAGTTAGAATGGTATCCGCTAAAAATCAATTTGGTGCAAAAGTGGTAAAATATGTTAGGATTATGATGATAGATGTCCGATCACGTGGCTTTTTTTAACCCCCTGTTGTGAATGTAAATGAGTTCATCACTCGTAGACGTCCGGGTTTGCAGCGAATGAACGAACCAAATGATAATACTAGGGTAGAAAAAACGAAATGCACTTTCTAATTCATTAAGAAACATTGACTCATACATTTGGCCAAATGCGGAATTGAAATGAAGAAAATCAATATCCCCGCTCAACGCAAGCTTGGAAGAAAGACAGCGGTGGCCCGTCTTGGTTTTGATTCCCCCGTTTCTGTGTTGATTTGCGTGACCAAACAGGCCCAAGCCGACATGGCATCGCTCTCCAATTGGACGCGGTGACACTCTGCAGGCGGCGTGTAATCCAAGGCGGCTGCCTTTCGCCTGTTACCATCTGCTTTCCCCTTTTTTCCCCGTTGTCTTGTCCCAAAGTCGTCGGCCAGAGACACATATTGCCGTGTACAACATCGTATCGGCAGACCATCCAAATCTGGTGGTCCGGACTCAAAACTCCAATGCAAAAGAATGTCATCAGGACAACTCTATTCTAAAATCCATAGAGATGAGGCACTAATGAACAAGTGGCCACCCACCGACTAGATTGGCGGCTTGTCCTTTGCGCAACCAAGCGCATCTCCGAGTCAATCACAGATGAGCGGAGAGACACGGTACGGTGTATGTATTCTTTTTTTTCTTCTTCTCTTCATACCGACTGTCTGTGGTTATTTTTAGCGCTCGGGCGGCCGTCACTGGATGTTCCCTCTGTGGCTTGCTGCGGCTTTCTATTGGACATCTTGCCTTTGTGGCGGCGGCCAAGCGCTGCAAAGCCTCTTTCCGCCACTTTGCTTACTTTGTGATTAGCCCAAAAAGTCAAGGGCGTTACTGGAAGACACACCAAGTGGTGATTTTTGCTTCAGAAGAAGTCTCTTTCTTGAGGAAAATCAATGAAAATCACCTTTTTCAGTGCGACTTCCCAATACCTGTTAGAGTTAGAGCTCTTTGCTACCGATTGGAAATCACCCGGCGCATTTCAGCTCGCCGTTCCCCCGGGTCAGGATGAGGATTGACCGTTTGAAAAGTGTACTGTTGCGAGCTACAGGCAGTGTCGGCTTGCAGTTCGCCCCAGAAGACGGCTGCTAAATGCGGCTCGGCTCGTGTACGTCCAGCCCTGTAACAAGATCTGGATAAAGACCGACGAGAACTCGGATCCGAGTAGCCCACAATAGTAACTTAGAGCTGGGACTGCGATGACACAGGCCTGGCGAATGCTAGCGTCGTCATCATTGACACAACGTGAGTCAGAACCCAAACAAACGCTTACGGGATGTTGGAAGATCTCAAGAGTTTTTCGGATGTGGGAAAACATTGAGCACGGAAAATTCAAAAAGAAATAATCCGGACAAGGCCTAATGTCATCTCCTTGGAATCTTTGGCTCTTGTAATACTTTTTGTCAATAGTTCTAAAAATAAACCTGGACGATACATAGACTGGACTAGAAGTGGCATTTTTATAGGCAAGTTAGCAATAGCCAATTCCTTTGAAATATTATCCGGAGCAATTGAACTGTTATTTCTAAACAAGTTTTCTTTCATTTGTTAAGAATTGAAACATGTCTACTACTAGAGATGTCCCAGATCGAGTTGGACTATGTCATTTTCAGAGGAATTGGAATCAGGTTTTTCAAGAAAGTATTTAGCAAAATAAGCAAATATTTACTCTGTTCTTTGTAGTTGATCTGCCAAATGCAGCACTGCGACCTCATTTGCTTGACAAAACAAAACTCCCGCGGCAAATCCGGTCGCTCACAAGCATCCGTGGCCTTTGCGTGACCTCCTGGCAGTAAGCAACGGTGCCAATGAACGCAACTCAGGCTTGTCAATGTTCACTGGCGGTCACCAGAGTTTTTTTTTTGCCTGTCACTTGAAACGAGGTCCACAAACAACCCCCCTTGACTCATACCTCATATCAAAGCCCTCTGCAGGCTCTTTTTAGCTGCGCTATAATTTTCTCTTTACATCGTTTCCTGGGCGCAGGCTGATGCAAAAAAAACCATGCCCGGGGCGGGTGTATGTGCGTGTAGGTATGTGAGGAAAGATGATATCATAACTGTTGCTATTCTGGTATGCCTCGGTAGCGGTCGTTAAATGCGGGTAACAGTCACGAGCAAGAGGACGCGGGGATTAGCATCAAACCATTAAAGTGGTCCCGTGGCGACGCTGCTGTTTGTAGATTAGTGTCACCTGAGGAAAATATGTAAATTTGATTCGTGATTGAGGTTGCTCATTTGCAGAAAAGTTAAATTGCCCTATTTGGTGAATTTTGTCTGTTCGTTGTTTTTAGATCGAAGCAGTTTTGTACAATTGGTACCATTTTCAGCAGTTATTGACCTCCAGTGACCCCAACCTTTCATACTGTCCAGCTCATTCTCCTGTTACATGAAAAGATTGATTTCCAGAAAAGAACCCGTAGCCTCTCATGCCGCATCGGTAACGGGCCAACGAGCAGAGGTGGCTTCGAAAAGGTTGCCGTGATTGACCGGCCTCGGTTCTCTCCTTCGGTCAATGGCTCAGATGAATCCCGCACTCGTGCCATTAACGCGTGGCGAAGAATCGAAGGCGACGCTCCGTCAAACTACCTGGAATCGAGAGCGGCGTGATGGACGCAGATGCCTATGTTGGTGAAGAAAAAAAAGGTCTGAGGGAGCACAATGCTGCACCTGTTCTTTCTTCCCAATCGGAATGTCTCCAACAGACTGCTACTTTGTCTTTCAACTTCCTGAGAATCTCATCTTGCATCCAAAAGAAGGAAAGGAGGGATATTGCTTTTCCAAAAGCTCTCTTGAATCATCCGCCACGCGACGATTGATTCGTCTCGCTTTTCCGAAAGGCTTAGTTTAAATACGCCGAGCCTCATAAGTCGGGAAAAACACAAACAGCCCTCCGGATCGATTCCGAGGTCACCAAAGGGCAAACGTACAGATGCTGAATGAAGGTCAGAAAGTTTTGCAAAGTAGTCCACTTGCGGATTTTGGAAAAATAGCCGGTGAAATCCAATGTGACATTTTGTTTAACACAGCAAAGGTCGACGCAAGCAGACCATGATAGAAGCATCTTGGACAGGCTTAACCAAAATATGCAGCGTATTAAAAGTCAGCATTTTAGTTGCCTCCATTTGTCTTTGTCTTTCTTCCCCTGAGTTGGAAGCAACTGATTTTTTTTCCTGAAGGTGTCCTGGCCGATTTGCTGATCAGCACTCTTGTCCTCTTTCAACTTGATTAAAGAAACTCTTATCCGGAATAAAGGAGCACCTCTCCCATTTAGCAGGGTGCCAACCTTGCTCCGATGTCCTAATATGCACAATGATCTGTGCCAATGTCTATTTACTGGAGTCATTGCATTTCGCATGACTTGAAATCGTTCCTGGTTAAATTAGCCAGATTTGATCTTGAGACCTTCCCTCATCCTTATCTTTGCCGTTTGGATTTGGACCGGGTTCGTCATACCCAGACTCGGTCACCAGCCTACATTTGTTATAGACTCTCTCTACTTTAAGACAGACTTTTGGGTCTAATGATTTTAACTTTGGCTCTTTTCTACATTTCTTTACCTCAATACAATGTGAACTTCCAATCTTGTCTACATTTGCCAACAATCAATAGACCTTTAGACTACGTCGTAGTCCCTTTGCAGTCAGTCAGTTGACCCGGTTTGACCTGTTTGGGTGCTTTCATGCCGTTTTTGAGCATTTCATGCCGAAAGACATTTGGCTAATCGCCCCCACGACGACAGCGAATGACCCTTCCTGCACGTAAAGATCATTACACGCCGCTTCCGCGCAATCCATCGTTTTTGTTACCAGGGAAACCGCCGGTAGACGTACACAGGAGATAACGAGGGTACGGTGGCTTTTCTGCCTCTCTCTCTCTCTCTCTCTCTCTCTATCTTGTGCTGTAATTGGAGATAATTAAATGGATTCTCATAGCGATGAAGCGTTTTGAAGTTATTATCATTTGTTCTCTTCTACTTATTTTTTTGCCGCTCTAGCGAACGCGGATTGAATCTGTTTCATCAACATTCAAACTTCCTGCCTGATTAGCGAGGGAACACGTCTGCCGTCGGATACGCCGGGAAGCACATCAAAAAGTATTTTCCGGCGCTTGACATTGCTTTTTGTTCGGAAACAAAAAAAGAAAACAAAATACCCTAAAGTGACTCATCTCATTGATTGTAAAGTGTGAATCATTTTGACAACGTGAGAGCTAAAGGTGCAATGCTAATGATCGGCACTTTGGAGGTGATGCTCGCTCGCAGTTACGTAAGCCTTCTAGCAGCCAACTTTCCTTGACAATGTTCTGCGAAATTTTAATCGGTCCCTTTCAAATTTAACGCCCTCTTGTTATCATCCGTCTTTTCGTGATGGATACGCGGCGGATGGCTGAAATGATGGCCCAGCTCGTGGGATTTTTTTTTAATTGCCGCCACGTTCACACCACTTATCTATTAATCACGCAGGTGAGGCAAGCGGGGACACATGGCGAGCCGCCGGCGTGATCGTTTTCCGTGGACGCTGTGCGTGTCTTTGTATGTGCGTTTTACACCGCCCCCCCCTGCAGTAAGATATAAAGAGACAGACCACCTTTATGACCACCACAGGCTTAATTAGTTTTCGATGGGCAATCTCATGAGGGGATGGAAAAAGCAGATATGCCATTTTTTCCCTGCACTTTTTATTCCACTTGGTTTCCTCGAAGGAACTTGAAGGATGCTTGCTTTTGACTATTTGAGCACTATTTTTTTAAGCGCTGGCTAAAATCCCGCTATCACGAGGATTTACATATGAATTAAATGATGGAAACTTGTCAACAAGTAATAATAAATATATTGACAGGTCTCACACAGGTCCATAATAGTGGAACTGTGCAATAAAAATAATTTTTGGAACGGTCTACCTCTAAATAGGAGATGATCAAAGGCGTATGACTCGGAACAGTCGTCGAGACTCGTTGACATTATCGTGTGATAAAGCGTAATACAAAATTTAAAAAAGGATGTAAGGCCTTTTTTTAAAATTCAAATTTCGTTAACAACTGCTAATTGGCAATTTGTCACTTGATCATAAAGTTTTGGATCGATAAACGAGGATTTCTGATCCGTCTTTTCGTCTCTGAGCTCATCACTGGCTTGGCTTTGGGTGTTTCGCTCCATTTTTTTCAGCCTATCTCTCTTGACGAGCTTGCTAAAATGACTGGATGTCTTTGTGCCGCTTGGCTAGTCTCTCCGTCTATCAGTCTGCTCGCCAATCGGCCGTTTTGGTCATCAGTCTGAAGGTCGACTCTTCTTTTTCTCCATCAGTCGGTCGATCGATCTGTCGTATTTTTCTGTTAATTCTTCAATCGCTCTGCCCCAAACCTGCTTTTTCATTCAGTCTCTCATTCTGTTTCTTATCATTCTCCTCGACACACACGCCTCAAAGCAGACGAAGGTCTCTTTGGATCCATTTTCATCAGGAACGAGATGGTGGATCTCTCCCGTATCGTCAGTAAACGGCCTCGAGGTTCGTTTAAATTCACCGCCCTCCTTTGGCTCACCTTCTGTGACTCAAGCACGGGGGCAGATGGCGCAGGCATGTCCAAAACAGCAGGCCGTCTTCATCACGCAGTAGCTCATAATGGCTCATTGCTAACGACTAACTGCAGGAATAAACCCTCGCAATCGCCTCAAAGGGCAGGCTTAGCGAGGACCGTCCCATCTTTGCGCGTTGATTCGAAGGCCCAATTAAGTCTGAACGTGATCGTTTTGGCCGATTGTTCCAAACGTTGTCACATAAAAAATAAATTAAGGGAATCTAGCGGGAAGATGGTGTCTCAGCTCTCCAATTAGGGATGCGACAGCGATGAGGGCGATAAAACGCCTCCATCATGATGAACGGTCTTCACGTGGGATCGTTAGTTTATTTGTTATGACTCCGCTGTGGTTGGGTTGTCACGTGAAGGTAATAATGGAGGGCTGGTGATAAAATGGGAAAAATAGAGAAAGAGGACAGGAGCACAGACTTATGTTTGGGTTTTTTGCATGTGAAATAGAATATTATGGAGCATTTTCATTTGTTTTTCTTCTATATTACCTGTCTGGAAAACATGAGGGCACAGATGGTGGCAATACTTTACAGTACGCCCACATGAAGTGCATGATTGGTGCAAAAAATAAATGTGAAACAGTCAGACTGCAGGACTAAGCTTGGATATTTTAAGTCGATTGTTTGGATTGCTTTTGATTGTTTTTGATTGTGCCTAACAAAGCCATCGATTCATTTTTACGCTCCTGATTTGGCTGCAACCAGGCGTCTTAAAAAGTCTTAAATGTACTAATCTTGATCTTTTTCCAAAGCATATCATTTCATTTCTTATGTGTTAAATTGTTGTTTTGCATGAAATGATGTCTGCGAACTGATCTTAGCCCGCAGGCCCAATCAACGCCGTTCCATTTGGGTCACACGATAAAGCGGGAACATTTTGCGTCAGATTAGCCACAATGAATCAAAAGATTTGCTCATTGCGTCAGACTTCAGTCAGCCAAAATGGCCGTTCATTTCTCAACAAGACGTAACAGAACTTTGACGTAGCATAACATAACTTAAACTTAAACATAACTCCAACGATGCTTTATGTATAGTCCAAAAAGAACAATGGAACATTAAACTAGGTCCTCAAATCAACCCTAAAATGTCCTTACAGAGACTGTCGACATTTTATTTTTAGCCTCAAGTCTTGCCCTAGAGGCCAGCCTGGGGAAGTGTCCTCAATGGGCTCTGGGAGTAAATAATTGACAGACAGTGCAGCCCTCAAGCAGTAGATCTTGACCCTCTGGTGCTATCGTATGGAGACAAAATATGGATGTCTGCCCCAGTCAGTTCTTCCTATTTCCATGTGACCGTGTCCTGGTTTCCCGTCTGGTGCGTTTAGGACACTAAGCAGATTCCTGCGCTTGTGACGTTTTGCAATAATTTTCACCACAAGTGTCTGCTGTCCTTTTTTTTCCCTGTTTCTTTCAGTAGTAGGAGCTGACTAGCATCACGACTGTGTTACGTTATGTAATATTGTATAGTGACACTTGCGGATGTGCTTTAAATTGTCCACTTCCTCAAATACTGTCTTTACGACAATATTTTGTGGGAGCACATTACTCTGTTTACGTGTTTTTTTTAATGAAAACACGCAAAGATTCTTTCCTTTGAGCCAGCATTTTGTCAACGTCGCTGCCCCTTGAGTTAATGAGAACGCCGTAATTACTGTAGTTATGTACTACTCGCCGCTCAATGACGGAAAGTAAGTTCACTTTTTGGGCCAGATGGAAAATGGTGCGTCCTACTAGTTGGCGTTAATGTGGCCCGAGTTTGACAGCCTTGTTTTAAGTGGCCACCGTCACCTGCTTGACAGACAAATTGGGCTTCATCCAGCTCGAAAATTGATGCGGATGAGTCAGAGCGTGTGGGTGAGCCTGTGAGGAACGGAATACCAAGAACAAGCCGACACGGAGGAAATGCTTTTAAGCACAGATGAAATAATATCCCGTCAGCATTTTTCCGCTTTGTCTTCTTTACCGCTCTTCGCAATTCTTAACGCTGTCACATTTTTTGACAATGACACCATCGTTGGCGTTAATGTGGCTAAACTCAGTTTGTCCCACCTGTCTTATAGCATAGAAACCAAGAAGAAATCAAGCCCACCTTGGAAGAGGTAGCAGTGAGAATACTATCCTAATTGTTCCCAATCCCCCCTCCCCAAGCATCTGCCGCTTGATGAAATTCCGCAGCTTTTGGATTTGGCAGTGTCACGCGTCATTATGCAACCGCTTCGCTTGGAAGATGAAGTCTCGCCTTTTTTGCTTTGGGGGGATTTGGTAATGAGGTGCTGATGGTGGCTTGCAGGTAGAGAGCTTCCACCTCATCAAATGTGGTCTTTGCGCCCCCTTTCTGCCTCCTGGACTTTGCCTAAGGGCGATACGTATATGGCTTTTTGTTCATGTGCTATGAAACTTTATTTCAAACACAAGCACACACCAAAATGTCTCTATAACAGCATCAGGCCATTATTAGGCAAAATAGTGAGATGTTGGTTCTGATACGGAATCAAAGAGTGATGCATTCTGGAGCTGAGTAATGTAAAAATGTGGAAAATTTATTTTTCAAAAGGGTAGTTCGTTATTCAGCCGATATTTTGGTTAGGAATATTCCAATCAATTTATTACTGCCATTATTTTTTATTGCTGATGTTAAATACCCATCCGATACCTTTGTGAATGTGCTACAAAAACTCTGTTTCTTGACAATAACCTTTACATTTTTTTTCATTCTCCCAGTCCAAATACTTTTGCAATGGCCCCCGAAGAAGAGCAACCAAAGTGACACCTCTTCCCAGGTGTACGTTACCAAGGAAACCAACTTAATTACCAGTGGGTGTTTGCCTGCCAATCAGTGACCCGGCTAAGTAAATCCTCATCTTTAGTGGTTGCTAATCTGTTCCAGAGGAGCCCTTGGCTTCCTCTCTCTCTCTCCAGCGGAAAAAAAATTGGCCAACTGTGTTTTTTTTATTATTTGGAAATAACAACCATTTTGGCACATAAAACAAATGCTTTTCATTACACGGTCTCGAGTCCCTTGACCGTGCGGCCGGACTCGGAGGTAAGAAATAAAGCTGCGGAAACGGGGAGGAAATTGGCACGTTTTACTCGTATATGAGAAATGGACTTTTTCATGTGCGGTTATGCAATGAGCTGCAATAACACGGCACCAAAGGGGTCTTCATGAGCCCCCTCAACATAAAACTAGCCTTACCTTTGTTGAAGTCCCTATCAGGAAAAATAATGGGCGCTTCATAAACGGCATTTCCTCGACGGATTCATTAGAAAAATTAGCAATCCGTGGCGATCGCTATCCATCATTTGGATCTATATGCGTCTCGCAATGGCCTTGACCTTTGAACCGTCCTTGCGGCTGATTTACGAGAGCCCTCAATTCGTGCGTGGGGGAGGTTATTACAAGACCTTCCTTCCCACCTGTATTTTGTACATCCTTCCGATTTGTTTTTCCACAAATTTGTAGCACAAGCTGGCGGGAGACAGTTGCACTGAAAGGTTTCCATGCAATTAAATAGGCTGTTTGATCAGTGGAGAAGCTTTAAAGCTCAACTACACGCCCACGGCCAGCGAGGAAGAAAGAGGGGGCTGACGGCGGGGGCTTGATGCTCCCACAGCGAGGGCGTGAAGCGAAAGGTTTTTTAAGTTCCAGATTAGCATTAGCTCTGCTTCGCTACCGTAGACGTAGTTGGTGGATAATGCTGAAGGCTTTGTTGGGTATTGATCCAATGCCAATTATGCTTTGTTTTTCTTATTTATGGTCTGAATTTGTTTTATGTTTCACTTAATTAATTCTTTTCAGTTTCTGAATCAATGTTAAAAGAAACATTGGTATTAAGAGTGGAGTCTTTTTTATTATATGAGCAAATGGCTATTCGCAGCGGCCTCAAAACAGCATCTAGTTCGACCTTTATTAATCCCGGAGGTAGTTTCACGCCGTGGTTCCAACACAAATGAACCTCCCGATTGATTCATTGACGGATCTGTCCGTCCGATGTATCGCGGCGCACTAAGGCGCTCTCTCATTTCAGCTTAATGACCCGTGCCGTCCCTCCACTACCTCGTCGCAAATTGCATTTCACTCCCACGGCTTTTTACCAGTCCTTGACTTTACTCCAGATTTTTCTTCTGGTCACCCCCCTGCTACGAGCTAACTTGTCGCTAGGGATTTTAGCAAATTGAAAAGTAGCCTTCCCCCGCCTCTTCTTTTTTACAGCCCGATTGATGGTCTGAGAGACGGACCGGACCAACCCCCGGTCGTAAGAACGAAAAACGGAATAGGCTCGTCCTTAGAGCGCCGCCAAAAGGGGGCGACGTTCCGGACCAAGCCGTCCGAGTTTGATAGACGAGCGAGGCAACACACAAAGCTCTTTGTCTGATTTGTTGGGTTATCGGAACCGGTTGGCTTTCCCCGCTAAAGCCTCGGCGAGACCTTTTGTTGTTGTTAATTAAGCGACTGTTTTGTATGCCGGGCCGCAGAGCGAGAGAGAGTCTTATTCCGCCTCAGAGGTATTTTGTATTTCTCTAATAGGCTCTGCTGCACGCAGATGAGCTGTTTAAATGTATATTTGTTTTACCGCCTCCTCCTCAGACAATTACGTCCCCCGATGCGCGTCCCAGAGTCGATCCTGGCGAGCTGGAACGCCGCCAGGGTACCTTGTTTGTTTTGGGTTTTTTCTCACAGCGCATTGAACTTTGCTGAAATGGCTCCGCGTGTAAAATCAAGGGAGGTTAGGTCAAATGTATCGATTTGCTCTCTGGATTATTTTGGGCGCTAGAAACTAAGTGATGGCTCTTCAGCAAACACTTTATTTCAATACAATGAATGTATGTATAAAAGGCTTTATTTTGTCAATGGTTTCTGAGATGAAGCTTTATTTTTCACGGTAAGTAAGTGAATGATTTATTGTTAATGTCATACAACTGTAGAGAAATTTTAAAAATAATAATCAATGATGGATGTTTTTAGCGTATCAGGTTTAGTACAATTTGAGGTGTTTCAGGTGTTTCATTTTTTGAATCTTGTAATGTTATGGTACAAAAAAATGTCTATTCACAAAATGAGCAGTGTCCATAATGTATATCAGAAAAATCCATTCAAACACATTGTAATTTAAAGTGGAGTTCCTCAGGGAAGGATTTTAGGTCCACTTGTTTTATACTGTCATTTATTCCATGACGCAGATTCATCAATGTCATAAATTACGCCTGACCATCTTTTTTTCCCAATTGAAAATAGGAACATTTCCCACATCCTCAGCTCTGAAATGGCACCCCCATCACACTTCCACTTTTGCTTGTCTTAAAAGGGCAAAAGCAAAAGAACAACGCGGCCTGGTTACCCGCGTGACACCTCGCCGTTGCTCTTTTGGCGCCGCTTAACACCTTTTTGTCATCCCGTCCACTTTGTTCTGACACACGTTTGCCTCTCGTGTGTCGAAGGAGGCCAAGCTGCGCGAGCTGCTGGACGTCAGTACGCTGGCGGGGAAGATGGAGAACAGGATGCTGACGGTGGTGAGCGGCACCGACATGGTCAACGTCACGTACCTGAACTTCATGGCCTTCCAAGAGGAGACGGCAAAGGTAGATGGGAGAATAGCTGCATGGAGTATATGTTTATATGAGCCATTTTTATTTCCATCAAGCTTTTAATTCGAATACTAAATGTGCCGTACTTGCGGTTAAGTCTAAAAGTCAAATCTGAAAGTCAATGTTAGCTCTCACGCAAATGCTAGAACAACACTAGCACTTTCCTGCCTTGTCCGCTTCTATACAGTAAGAGTCCATAGCAAGTCACCATGGCAACAACGACAGCTCATTCCCCCAGCTAATCGGGTCCAAACTGTTGCTTTTGACGCACGACGTCAATTCTGCCAAGCCTTCTTTTTTTTCAGAACGGCGTGCATGACTTTATTGTTTTTTTCAGGATGCCCATGTGTGTGTTTTCTTTCCCTCAGGAATGGGCGGAGGAACTATTCAGCCTGGCTTCCAACCTGCTGGTGCAAAACATGTCCAGAGAGGCCTGCCTGGAAAAAGCGTAGGCCATCCCCACACACGCTTGCACGCACGCACGCACACTACCGGTCATAAATTACCCGCCCAACCCTCGCTCGACTCGCATCGCGTTGCGTCAAGCCGACAGCGACCCGGCCAATGACTCTAAAAGCCCGTCATCGTAAGCCGTCAGCGGCACGCCGTCGGATGCCTCGGCGAGAGTGACCTGAAATATGAATCCGCCAACAACATGCGGCTGTTTGTTGTTTATCTGACCAACCCGCCGTGCCCCCCTCCCTCCATAAAGCGGGCAAATTGACTTACGAGACAATAAAAGCGGCCATCGACCGCTGGTAGGCGGACTTCCATCGGCTTCTGTCCTCCGGCGTGGCGCTAATGTGTGCGAACAGAGCACGCTAACAATTTGCGTGTTGGGCTTTTGGTCCGCGGATTTTATTTATCATATGCAGCCAAAAATATTCTTTGAGTAATCATTTTAAAAGAGACATTTGTTTTTCAGACCGCACTTGTAATGTGCTATTTATGGGGGGGAAAACGGGTATAAATCATGAAAATGGGCCAACTTGTTGCTAGGCAGAATTTTTGGCACTGCCATTCAATGGGAAAAAAACATTTAAGACTATTGGATTTTTTAAATTAGTGCAACGTCAATGGGAAAACCACATATGATTGGGAAAAGATATGAATAATTAATAAAATATAAGAGAACTGTTGTTGATCTTTAAACTAAAAGTACAAATATATTTTTAAAAAAAATGTCAATGCTTTTCTTTCAGGACTTTATTTTGATTGGGTCGTTTTGGTTGCTATTGCTAGGGAGAATTTCTGCGACATAACCTTTTCAAAATGTAAATGTTCCTATTTTTAGAGGTATATTTATTATTATACATATTAAATTATATAATTATTTGCATGATGTTGCGTAAAACAACGTTTTCCTCTTTACAAATTTTACAATATATGCTTTTTTATTATTACGACACCGCCATCATGGACAATAAGCATCATTTAACAAGTCATGTTTACACAGTATCATTAACTCTAACTCTTTAATTAATATAAAATGCCAAAGAACATGTAGTGCAGAAGCACGAATGCAATGTGAGCGGTGAAAGTTGTGGATATTAATTATTAGCCAGCAGCCACTTAAGGCCACGGCTCCTGTTGCGTCTATTTATAGCATCGTCTCAGATTAGCCTAAACATGCCAAACCGGCGCGTAGCCGCCCGTGTTTATCTACCCTCGTCACCTGACACAATATTTCATCATCGTACGTTGAAGCAAGTTGTGCTTAGAATGCTTTTGTTGTTTGCAGATACACACGACTGAAGCTGCAGCTCAACCCTGAAGGTCGAATCCCGGTCAAGAAGTGAGACGCCTCTCTATCTCACTCTCGTTTTTTTACTTTTTTATTTCATTCCTCCTCGCACGCGGCCTTCATGCTAGCTGGCGCTTACGCGGGATATACGAGCGGCTCTAAAAGTGTGAAGGGAGCCCGGGTTTATACACTTCGGAGTGGAATGAGCCAATTAAATCAGAGCTTTAATTAAAAGTGGATTTACTAAGAGCACACTACTGCCTAAAGGTGAAAGGCAGGGGAGTCAATCTGGATACACCAGCTAAATTTGCCATTAAAAGGGAGCCTGGGCATGTCGATTTCCACATATGCTATTTAAGAATTCCCTCTCGCTGGAATAGCTAATGCTAACGCTATCACATATAAATGCCGCGACATCCTTGCTAGATTTTGAGTCGATATCTCTCATCGTAGAAGGGATCGTTGAGGCCAGAGCCTTCAGCAAGAACTTTGCCCTCTAAAAACCAAAACAGGGCATTGTTTGAAAATCAGAAATCACTCGTCTTTCTTGTGTTTTTCTGTAAAGCCGCCTCGGCTTTCACGAAAGGCGCAATGCAAACCCGAGTTTCAGCTGCTTGCATCTCTTATTTATGATGACAGTCTTTGAGTCTTGAAAAATTGGTCCAAATCCTTTGAAAAAGCTGATCTGAAAACCAATGGTGCTTAGTTATAATCTTATCATTTTCAGTTTTCTACTTGGAAATGTGTCTTTTTACAAAATTCCTTCATTTCCGGCCTTTGTCGTCCCCGCAGCATCTTCAGAATATTCTCGTCGGACCGCAAGCGGGTGGAGACGGCGTTGGAGAACTGCAACCTTCCCTCCGGCAGAGTGAGACGCCAAAACATTCGCAGTTTTCCCCCCACTTTGATGTCCTTGTCTCGCCTCGTTCTTGAGCCCCGTCGTCTGAGTCACCCTCGCTTGCGTGACACAAACTCACCCCGGGCAACTACATCGATGCAACGGCGTTATTTTTACCCCGGTCGCATGTCCCTTGCACCCACTCGCGCCTTCACCAGGGGAACGACCCTCCCGTTAGCCGTCATTTCAACATACATTTTCGCGACAAACACGTTAAATAAACGAGGAAATTTTCATTGACGAGGATAATGTTGTCGATGGAGTCGTTGCGTGGTAAAAGGAAACGAATACAAACATGGAGAATACAATGTGTGTATGTAGAGTGAGTAGAAGCTAATTAGCACAAGGAGAGGCAAACGTGTTGCCTCCGTGAAAGTCCGCGGGGATTCGCGCCTGTTCCCGCGGGCTCGTAATTACAGCTAAATGCTACGCCTGTTAATCCCTAAAACACACACACACACGGTGAGTCATTCACCTGCGTATCAGCGTAATGATCACTGTGGAACAGGTAATGGGAGGTAACGCCCGTTTGTAATGTGGATTTGAACACATTAAAAATGGCATATTTTGGGTTGCTTTTGGAGCTTTTGCTTACTAAGGCACACACAAAGTTTCTGAAGAGATAGTTTATTCGTAGACTGTGAGAAAATATTACACATTAGTAACTAATAGCTAGCTTGATATTGAGGGAAAAAACATTCCAACCAATGAATATCCCATTTGAGTCGTTTTATTGACATTTTTTATTCTTTCCCCAACTTTTAGAACGACTCCATCCCGCAAGAAGATTTCACAGCAGAGGTCTACAACCTCTTTCTCAGCAACATCTGTGCCCGACCAGAACTGGACCACATCTTCTCTGACGTGTAGGAAGTTCCGCTTTTTATTAAAAAAACATCTTTTATTAATCCAGTTGTGCCTTCGCCTTGGTAACCTTAGAATAAAAAAAAGAGAGAGAAAAGGGTTATCAATGGCATCGGTAGATGGTGTGGGAGAAAGGGCAAGTCTATTTAGAGACGCAAAAAGGGGCGATTCATTGTCCCGTTTCTCTTTTCATGACGATTGAATTGCAACATACACACACGCACACACACAAAAGCTTTTAAAGTGAAATCTAGCACCTCGTTCAGCCGGAACAACCTTTAATTATTTTCCCGATCTGGTAATTGGTGGATGTTTGTTCAGCACTAAGATCAGGAAATAACAAGGATGATAATATTTATTGCTTTGGACTTTGGACTAAATCTCCGTTCTTTGGTTGCTCCAATTTGGAGAAAGAATTGTATTGATTTTCAATTCAAATGAAATTGGCTGCTAGAAACAACCTGAAAACGAGTCTCTGTCGAGGAGACTCCCACGATTCATTCATTATGCTTCTTAACCGCTTATCCTCACGGGGGTGCCGCAGCCCATAACAACGTACCCAGCCAGTCGCAAGATAGGTTTGGTTGGATGTATATCATTTGAATTGTTTGTTTGTCGTCTGAGGGCGTCCAACCAATCAAAATCCTTTCGTCTGGACTTTTTTGATCTTCCTAATTTGTGACCTTACTATCTTCTGGAATTAAGTCTGGACATTCATTGAACTTTGAACTTCTTGTTCCGTCAGGGGTGCAAAGAGTCGTCCGTACATGAGCGTGGAGCAGATGACCGACTTCATCAACAACAAGCAGCGAGACCCCCGACTCAATGAGATCCTGTACCCGCCCCTCAAGGCCGAGCAGGTCCAGCAGCTCCTGGACAAATACGAACCCAACGCCGCACTCGCGCAGAACGGTCAGTGTCACCTTCTGGGATATACTCTACCATTTATTAGGTGGACAACATTTATTGGGACATGCCTCGTCGACAATTGTTTACTAATGGTCAAATTTATCGGGATGTACAGAAGAGTTTTAGGGCCACTGAAGAAAATAAAAAGCTAAAACAAAGATTCATTTTGACCCTACATATAATTTATTATACCGAATGACACATTTTAAATCTTTTTTCATATATAAAGCACACTGGATTATAAGGCGCCCTGTCTATTTTGGAGAAAATTTAAGACTTTTAAGTGCGCCTTATAGTCGTGAAAATACAGTATTTGACATATTTGTGATATTTTCTTCCCTGATGTATCGTAAAAATATGAGAGAAATTCTTTTTTTCTGGAGAGACTGAATTTGACGTTTTCTGTTAATGGTGGTTTGGGCTTTAAATTTTGAAATGATCCATCCAATTATCAAATTTATCATCCATTTTTTTCTGGCATATTTAATTTCATGATTATTCATTTGATAGGGTCAGACTTTTTGGGGGAGACCCTAGTCCTTTTCCGTGGGGATAAAACTCATCACTACAGTACTTTAGCTTCCATTGAGAGAACAACTCCACTTTTTTATAGTATTTCACTGCCTTTACGTTTAATGTCCTGGCTAGTATTTTTGTATATTTTGGGGTAGCAGCTGGAGGCTGCCAAGAACAAGCAATGTTTGCGACTCATGTTTACAAGATCAGGACCAACAGATGTGAACCCCCGCTTGGTAAAGAGCGCCGATGAGTTGAAGCATGAGCTAGAAATACGATGAAGAGCACGCCAACCCGACCCGCTTTTTATGGCTTTAAAAAATTGAACACCCAAAGTGACGTGCCGGGCGAATAATTCATGAACGAGCGGCTAGATGGACGAGCCGCAGCCAATGGAGAATGACTCTCAAGTCGTCCCGGGTGTCAGCCTCGGCCGGCGCAAGTAAGCGAGTTCCTCCGCCTCCGAGGTCGAGGCTTCACAACAATCTGTTCGAATCTGCTCGTTAATGGAGTCCAACACTGGATGAATTTGGATGAATGGATTCATGGTGGATACATTGTAAAATAGCTTTTTGTATTCATTCGCCGAGATAGGCAATCGAGTTTGCCTAATAAATGAGCTCTCGTCATTTCTAAAGCGCATTCAAACAAGCGTGTTATTGAAATGTAATCACTGTTGTGTGTTTACTCCTTGGAAGCTCGTCCTTCCTTGTCTTGGTGACGCCACCCCCAAACCCCTCGGGTGAGGTATTTATTCCGCCGGAAGGGAAATGCTGCCATCTGGTCAGCCGTATGCCCCACTTCTAAATCACTCAAGGGCACTTCTGTAAAATGTAACTCTCTTATCAGATTTGGCTTCCAGAGATTTTTTTTTTCCAGATCGAAACGTGCAGTTTTTCTATGGTTGCCTCCATTTGTGACAATCTCATCACGCTAAAGAAGCATTTTCTGAGGTCAAGCAAAATATGACAGGACGATGGCATTTTAGTCTTAAAATGTGCTGTATTCGATTCAGTCGTTTGAGTCAAAGTGCTCGAATTGAACGTCGCTTTCCTCTCGGAGGATCCGATGTTAGCGTTCTATCATTTCCTCGCTTTTCAACGTTGATTTCATGTGGCAATAATGGTCTCTTAGCAGCTCTTTAAATGACTCGGATGTATGCTAACGTTGTTAAAAGAGGAACAAGACACCACCAGAGTGTCGTCTTTGTCATTGAGAGAATGGCTTTATTGAAATGGAACTTAGCCGATACTCAGCATATATAAATGGGTTTGATGGATTATGAATGTTTTTTTTTAAATTCAGCCCCTGACGACAAATTTCACAGCAGTGTGCAATTTAGAAGAAGTGCAAAACAGTTTGAAGAAGCTCACAACTAAACGGCCTGGATTTTGAGTTTGGTCATTTCTTTCTAAGGAAGGAGGCATATTTTGATGACTGGCCAGAAATGAAACATTTAATATTCATCCCTGAGTGCCGCTTCCATTTAGCCTCATGGAATTTGGGAGGCGTGGCTATGATTAGCAAATAAATAGTCTCCAGAAGCTGAATGGTAATTTTCAAGGATTTCAAAAATAATAATAATAGGTGAAAACCATCAAATGACCCTGCCAACACCGACCAGTATTTTATGTTTCCCCTCCTGGCAGCATCTACACATGGGTAGGAGGGGTTTTACCTGCTGGTGGCCAGGAAAGTCAGGCCCCCCCACCCACATCATCGGTCTTCAGGGATAGCCGTGATGCCAAGAGCTGCCATTTTACACAAGACAGCCTGTCGTTAATTAAAGAAGTGACTCTGCAGAGGGCGGCGCCGCATTAATTAGCATAAAGTGGCCGGGGGGACATACTGGGGGGTCGGGCGCACGCATTACTTTGCATATTTGGTATAACGTCAGAATCCGTGTGCGTGCCCAGTAGCGCCTTAGTGGTCTTTCCTTTTTTAAAATTATTATTATTATTTTGCCTTTGAGCGCAGTATGCTAACGCTAAAGAAGACAGCGAGCGCGTGCGCCGAATTTGAATTGGATTTGTTTTTTAATAGCATAGCAAAGACAGGTTGCATCATCTATTTGTGTATTAAAATGAAAATATTCCCACAATTTTATAGTTTTTTTTTTTCATTTTCACAGGTCAGATCTCTTTGGAAGGCTTTGCCAGGTACCTGAACGGCGAGGAGAACAGCATCATTCCCCCAGAAAAACTGGACCAGAGTGAAGACATGACCTTTCCCCTCTCGCACTACTTCATCAACTCTTCACACAACACTTACCTCACAGGTACACGAAAAGCCCCGCCCCCCAACGCACATCGCAGGTGTACTACATGTACTTTTTTTGGGCCTTGTAACTCGCTCGAACAAATCGTTCAAACCAGCACGTTAAAACGTTTCCCTTCAATGATTGGATTCCGTTGTGGTATGGACTTTTATGAAGTAGACCGTTTCCTCCGATGGGAGTTGACGGAATTTCCAGTAATGGGCAAATGAGAAAGCTTTCCAATGTCTTCCTGGATGACTCGGATTTTACAGTAGGAGATGATTGGCTTGCATTTCAACATAGCCACTTTTTTTAGGTCATAATCTCGCTTGGTACGATTCAGTTGCAAAATCTGCTGAATTTGGGTCTAATTTCATGGTTTCTTTGTTTATGTCACAACCAGTCTTTGGTTTAGAGTTGCAGTATTTAATCCCTCTTTTGTTAGCATTCACGACAGTACTAAGGCCGGTCACGTAGCGGTTTAAATCCGCCTCGGCGCGATTTCTAATGTACACAAACTCTAACTGAGCATTTCATTGCAATAAAGAGCAATAAAGATACAAACTGAAATGGTTTTTTTTCTCCATGTAGCGGGGCAGCTGGCTGGAAACTCCTCGGTTGAGATGTACAAGCAGGTTCTTCTGTCGGGCTGCCGCTGCATCGAACTGGACTGCTGGAAGGGACGCACTACTGAAGAAGAACCCGTCATCACTCACGGCTTCACCATGACAACGGAAGTCTCCTTTAAGGTACGTAAAGGCAAGCAAAGTTAGGATTCGTCAAAAATGATGTTTGTATTTTTTGCCGTCTTTAGGAGGTGATCGAGGCCATCGCGGAGTGCGCCTTCAAGACCTCCCCGTTCCCCATCATCTTGTCTTTCGAGAACCACGTCGACTCGTGAGTCTGGTTAAGACACCCAAGTCGGGATGAACAATAAATTCCTTCTTAGGAACTGTAATATAGTACTGGAAAATGGAATTGAAATCGTTGCACTTGTTGCTTTCTGGCTACTAACTCCACAATCTCTTGTTGTTTTGTCTTTCAGACCCAAGCAGCAGGCCAAAATGGCGGAGTACTGTCGCTCCATATTTGGCGACGCCTTGTTGACGGAAACTCTTGAGAAATATCCCGTGAGTCTCTCGCGAACACGACGTGTACACCTGCACATTTCACAGCCAATTACCACAAAAATAATGGGATACAAGACCCAGTATTTTACGCCACACTTATTTTCTGTGTGGTCTCACATTAAGAACTGGTATCCACAGTTTGTGTTGCATTTGGCCAAGCGTGCTGGCGCCGGTCGTCCCGTCCCGTCTGTCACACTTCAAAATGGCCACCCGCAGATTTGCTACATTTTATGCACGTCTTTTAGTTTCTCACAATTTTTCACTCCCGTTCGCTCGCGGGCAGCCGCGCGCCATTAAAATGCTCCGACGACAACGGCGTAATCTTAGCGCCGCTTTTTCTTGGCGCTCCTTTATCGGGCTGGCTTCTGTTGCCATAGTTACCGGGCCCAAGCTGCCTTTGTCCCTGTGTAGCCAAACTCTCCCACGGGTGTCCTCACAGTCCAATCCAAACATAGCATTGTTGCAATTGTGGATTTAAAATGATAGTTTCAAGTGGAAATACTCGCCTTGCGCCGATACCGATACGGCAACAGAACGGTATTCAGGAGCTCTGAGAAATGAGCAAAAGTTCTTCCTCTGGCCAAGACCCATGCTCCCAATCCATTTGAAACGATGCCAACCTTCCCACTTTGTAGTAGTAAATACTTGGAAATACAACAATACTTGATCAATACTTCAGGTGGCATTCATATTGATAGAAAGTGAATCAAGTGCATTTCCAAAACTGATTTTACAGTAAATATCTTAAATGGTTAAATAAGATGCAGCAACATGTTCCCCTAGGTTGGCAGTCTTAGCACCTGGTGAATAATCCATTACTTATTGGCAGAAAGTAAACGGAACTGGCGCATGGCATCGTACCGCCGTTTGTCCGATTGTCGCCAAAGCGTATTATTACGTCACTCCAACGTGTCTTTTTTTTTTTCTTCACTGGGTCCTCCTCTGTTGCCATGGCTACCGGTCCAAAGCCCGCTTTGTCCCTTTTGTCGGCCCTCTTTCTCCAAAGCTGTCATTGTGTGGATTAACACAGGGTCATTATGTGGGGACTCTGGTTCCACACGTAGTCTCCTTGCCTCTTTCCGTATGTTCCGTCGGGAGGGAGCATCTTTTGAGTATTATCTCCCCTCAGCAGTGGCTCAGTCGGGGGACCTCATCGGGTGGAGAAGGTCAAAGCAATGACGGGCGACTTTAAGGGGGGGGGCAAGATAGGCCAATGTGGCTGGATTGGTCCAAACTGAGCCTGCAGTAAAAAAAAAAAAACATGCTGATGCTACCATAAATTATCTCCACAAAACTGCCATTTTGCCTTTTGAAACCACCTCTCAGGGTAAGAAATGAAGGATTGGATTTGCCATATTTCTTACATATTTTGACATTTCGATATGTCAGCACCCTCAAAGAATCGGCAAATTGTTGGATTTTTTTTATATATATATTTATTTTCAAAACACTAGTCCTGTATTTCAATGTCAATACATTTGATCTTGAGACTCTGGTAGTTCAAGCTGTCCAATTTAATCATAGCTATATTTATGGTAACGTCAAGCCCTTGTTAGCTTCTCTGTTGTCAACGGCCACCTTTGACGTCATTGTTTTTATTCACACGGGCTGTTACTTTGATTTATGGCAAGCTCATAAATATAAGAAGTGACAGGAAAAGTCAGCTTCCTGTTCGTCCCGCCGTAAACAGTGATAAGGACCCTCTGATATGTGTCTGACTTTGGGCCATCAACAGATTTTTTTACTCTATGTTGGCTGTTTCAGGCAGTGCATCAGGCATCTACTTTTATTTCCAGAGAAAAAGCCCTGGTGGCAGTTAAATTGAACTCACCCAAGTCATTTGGGGTCCAAATCAATGCGCTGGGTGCCGCGAATGCCAATCGGGAACGGCGTCAAATCTCATACGCAGCCGCCGGCGTGGAGCGAAGGCCAGGAAAATGAACAGCGCTCGCCGTTTTCTTGTTTTTAATTCACTTTCCAAAAACAAGGTGGAGAAAGATGGATGGATGTTTTGCTGAAAGAAATGTTTGCAGCTGATGAGTTGTGTCTGTCGTTAATTTTTTTTTAAACACTGTCCAAACGCTGTAAATAAGTGACAAGTGTGCTAGCCTGCTTTTAGAGTGCTTGTCTTCTCAAGTTAAACATAATTAGTGTTAACTTTAAACAATCTGAAAATTCCTTTTTCGCGCAACAAAGTTATCAATCAGAGCAAGACCTTTTAAATTAATTTCATTTCATCAAATATATTAAGCTTTTTTCTCTTTAACTGATGATCATAAAGTCCTTGAGTTGACGCATTTATTTACTACCACAGCATATATACCATGCTAAATCTTTACGTATACTGTCCCTCATCTGTTAAAAAATCTGCAAATTTGTCAATTTCTCCAATTCCTACCCATTGAATTCTTATTCATGTAAAGAGGTAGACAAACAAAATGATCTCTTTCTGCCCTCTGCTGGTGGTTTCAGCTCCTTTTCCTTGTTGATAAGTGCATCAAAGACACGTGCTCTAGCTAATACGAATAATTTTGGACAGAATGTTTGTTTTACATTTTTCTTGCACTGACCTTTGTATGGTTTTCATCGTTTTACAGCATTTTTCTTACTCTTCTCCAGTTGGAGTCTGGTGTTCCTCTGCCCAGCCCCATGGAACTGATGGGCAAAATCCTAGTCAAGAACAAAAAGAAGCACCACAAGGCATCGTCGGACGGCAGCGCCAAGAAGAAGCTGTCCGAGCAGGTGTCCAACACCTGCAGCGACTCCTCCAGCGTTTGCGAGCCGTCCTCGCCAGGAGCCGGTACGATTGATGTTGTTATGATGTGTTGGGGTAAACGGAGCAACGCGGTTCTCGTTGTTTAGCATTCATCACTTTCATGGCCCTCTTTATCAGATGAGTGGATTGCGGGAAGGAACGCTGCGGGTGTTAAAAAAAAATAGGCAACATGCTCAATCTGAGTGCTGTTGTCAAACTGGGAAAAAAGTGCACTTACATTTTTTAATCATGTGCGGACATTTGCTTCCAGTGACATTGACGGAGTTAAATTTTGCTTGATTTCAAACTTTTCTGTGCCGCAGGTTCCACTAAGGAGGATGCGACCGAGTCCTCCCATCCACCGGAGGGCGCCGAGCTCAGCCTGAGGCCGCAAGGAAGAAAATCCATCGGTGAGTACCAACGGATTAAAAGCAATCGTTCAAGCAACTTAGTTAACTAACTGTGTTGGACACAATTTTCAAGGTGAGGTGGAGGCTGAAAGCGAGGACGAAGACGACGATGATGACGACTGCAAAAAGGGATCCATGGACGAAGTGGGTGCCGGCTCCAGCCTGCTCTCTAGCGTACATTCCAGGTACCTCTGATCCAATGGATCTTTTTCGTCTTTACGGATCACCTTCTAGGGAACGGCAGGCAGTGAGGCGTTCGCCACCGAGGAAATGTCCAATCTTGTCATCTACATCCAACCCGTCAAGTTCCACAGTTTCGAGGCATCTAAAAGTAGGTTGACATGTTTTTTTTGGTAGGGGTTTTTGTTCAGTTTTTGCTGTTGTGCGCTTGCAGAGACCAGTCGGGGCTACCAGATGTCGTCCTTCGTTGAGACCAAAGCTTTGGAGCAGCTCACCAAGTCTCCCGTGGAGTTTGTGGAGTATCCTTGTCACTACCATCCAAATTGGACACAAACTGATACTCCACTGAGTATCCAATCAGGGACATGGCTAATTGCTAGCAGTGTTGTCCTTAATCTCACTGGCACCATTTAGGTACAACAAAATGCAGCTGAGTCGAATTTACCCCAAAGGCACCCGAGTGGACTCATCCAACTACAACCCTCAACTCTTCTGGAATGCAGGCTGCCAGTTGGTGGCGCTCAACTTCCAGACCATCGGTGAGTTTGCTGTCAACGTTCTTGTTAAAGTTTGCCAATCTGGATCCTTTTCCCGCCCGCAGATTTGTCCATGCAGCTCAACCTGGGCATGTACGAGTACAACGGCAAGTCGGGATTCCGTCTCAAACCCGAGTTCATGAGGCGGCCAGACAAGAACTTTGATCCATTTACCGAGAGCACCGTGGATGGAATCGTGGCTAATACGCTTTCTGTCAAGGTGAACAAAGACCACAACAAAAACAAACACGTGGAATTACAAACTATTGTTTGGGACTTAAACTCCAATTTTCCTCTGCTCGGTTTCTTCCAGATCATCTCAGGCCAGTTCTTGTCAGACAAGAAGGTGGGCACCTACGTGGAGATCGACACGTTCGGCCTGCCGGTGGACACCAAGCGTAAAGCCTTCAAGACCAAAACGTCGCAAGGGAACGCGGTCAACCCCGTGTGGGACGAGGAGCCCATCGTCTTCAAGAAGTTGGTCCTTCCCACGTTGGCTTCGCTTAGAATCGCCGTCTTCGAAGAAGGCGGCAAGTTCATAGGACACCGTATCATTCCTGTGTCGGCCATACGGCCAGGTGAGTGAGTGACAAAATTCCAAGGGAATTCAAAACAATTCTCGAGTTTCGGAACATCTTCTCGCTGCAGGGTATCATTACGTCAACCTGAGGAACGAGAAGAATCAAACTCTGACGCTCCCCGCCCTTTTCGTGTACGTGGAAGTCAAAGATTACGTTCCCGACACGTTTGCCGGTGAGTAGCCAGCGTGGCAATCTTCTTATCAAATGTTATCATCATTATGCGCCTTCCATGCTCAGATGTCATCGAGGCCCTGTCCAATCCCATCCGCTACGTCAACCTGATGGAGCAGAGAGCCAATCAGCTGGCTGCTCTCACCCTGGAGGAGGGCGGAGATGACGAAGCCGAAAAAGAGGTATGGCAGCATTTTTACAAAATAAAGACACTTGTAAGTATTCCCCCGTATGTCAGGGTTGTATCTTGTAATATATAAAATACTAATTCCATTTAAAATATTTTTACAAATGATTAATTAGAAGTTAGCTATGGACTACATGGGATTAATCCAGTAAAAAATGTGCCTTTATTTACACTACTCAAACTAACTTTGGAGAACAGAAAATGTCCATTTTTTGTATATAAATTTGTCAAACAGACTATGGAAATTTAATACTATATCCTTATATTTTAACAATAAAATTTGATGTTGTTTGACGGACAGGTGGAGGCAGGTAGCGACCCGCCCTCCGAGTCCAAAGTGGACCCCAGGGCCGCACTCCCGGCAGAAAACGGACTAAGCCACACCCCCATCGCCCCCAAAGCGCCGTCGCTAGTCGGACATCAACCACAATCTGCAGGTGCTGTTTAAGTGACTAGCTCCATCTCATTTTCAAGCTGAGAAGTGCAACGGAATGTAAATCAAAATTAAGCTTCTTGTGCGGGCCCTATTTTATGACATTTTCCCAAATTTCCGCGGGCAATAAAAAACTTTTTCCAAGAAGTGTTTTTTTGAAACAGTCTTTGTATCCTAGGCTCTTTGAAACCCCCTCTGAAGACCGAGGACATCATCCAGAGCGTCCTCACCGGTAAGAAGCGTCTCTTTTGTCCCAGCGACCTCCTCGCCAATGGCGTTGTCCGTCGTAGAAGTGGAAGCGCTGACCCTGGAGGAGCTAAAGCAGCTGAAGGGTTTCGTCCGCGAACAACGCAAGCAGTACAAGGAAATGAAGGAGCTGGTGCGAAAACACCACCGCAAGACGGCCGAGCTCATCAAGGAGCACACGGCTCGTGCGGCCGAGCTGCAGAGTCAGCAGCAGCGGCGGCGAAGCGCACTTCACAAGAGCCACAAACGAGACGGTAAGAAAAGGTAGGTGGCGCTCTCGGTCTACGCTTGGGTTGCCTCGACCGCAGGAAAGTTCTCAATCCGACTGCGGTGTCTGTGTGCAGCCGGTCAGAACAGTCTCTGTCCGCGCTGGACCGGGAACTGTGCGATTTGGACCTGGAGTGCGGCCGGCGTCTTTCTGAGCTGAAGGAGCAGCAACAGCAGCAGCTCCTCACGCTGCGCCAGGAACAGTACTACAGCGAAAAGTACCAGAAGAGGGAGCACATCAAGCAGGTGCCGTGAAACGGGTGACCGACTGTCAGACATGCAGAAAGTCAAGTACCGTATTTTCCAGACTATAAGTCACACTTTTTTTAAATAGTTTTTTTCATAGCCTATGATTAATACTCAAGGGCGTTTTTTCCCTCTCTGACCACCAAAAAACTGTTTATGGTTATTCAAAAACTGTCAATCTTAAATTTAGCCTGTTGTTCTCCACTTGAAATTATATTTTTTTTCTTGGTTTCTGATGAAAGAAAAACTCCCTAAAATGGAATGACGCCATTATTTTATACATATTCTTCCATCACATAACCAGATGTTTGTGTTTGCCTCCAGCTGGTGGAAAAACTTACTGCCCTGGCTGAAGAGTGTCAAAGTGCACAATTAAAAAAGCTGAGAGACATCTGCGAAAAGTGAGTGCGTCACTCACCATCTTGAAATGAAAAAAATCCTCATTTTTGTATCACAATTCCATTCTGTCTTCTTCGCTGTCCCCTAAAACCTGTTTTCTGTCCATCCTCATTCTCTGAATAAGCAACACAGTATCAACAACCATAAAAGGAGTATATCAAACTCCCATGTGGCGCATTAAATCAGTTTCATCCTTTAAGGACAACTTAGATATTTAACTGAACATGACATATTTTTTTTTAAATCATCGTGATTTACAGGGAGAAAAAAGACTTGAAAAAGAAAATGGACAAGAAGAGACAAGAGAAGATAAGCGAAGCCAAATCTAAAGACAAGAACGTCACCGAAGAGTGAGTGTTGTAATGCATGGATATGAGCTCTAGGTGTCTCTGTCGATGTAGAAACTAGTTCGTTGTTCCCCGCAGGGAAAAACTGGAGATAAACAGGTCGTTTGTCAATGAAGTGGTGCAGTACATAAAACGGGTAAGACCGAGTGAACATCGACCGCATTGCATGCAATCCCAAATTGGATTCACCCATTCTGTCTTTAACATTCTCCATCATTCGGTAAGAACAAAAAGTCTCAAAAGTTTTTACACCTCCTTCCCTACATACACTTACTTGGTCCTGGTGATCTTCACCCCTGAAGTTTGTTTTTAGGAATGCCTAATACAATGTTTACATTTTAAGCACTGCTGAAAATATTTGTGTGGGTGTGTTGAAGCTGGAGGATGCGCAAAGTAAACGGCAGGAGCGCCTACAAGAGAAACACAAAGACATGCGACAGCAGATTTTGGACGAACGGCCCAAGGTAAGACAAGTGCAGCGTGATCGATAGACACTAAATAGAGCTTTAGCTTATGGAGCAGTGTATCTCACATCGTTATGTGCGTACAGCATGTGTCTTGAATCAAACACACACTCAAAGACACGTACACATGTGCACCGTTGTCATGGAAACCTGCCCTCCTCCTCCATCCTTCATGGTTCTCTGCAATCTGCTCATTCGGAAGTGGATTCTCCATCTGTGGCGAGGCGGGAGGGAGTCCCACAACTGTGGGTGTGTGTGCGGGTATGTATGCGTCAAACAGGTTGCAGAGAATCAAGATGGTGGCCTCAGTGTTTTCTCATCATCGACTTTGATCCGCATCACCCCGACCGGCCGAGTGAGCATCAATAATGCAAGATTCCCGCAGGGAACTATAGGCGGCTTAATTATGCTAAAATGATGTGGGTGCGTGTGTGTGTTTGTATACAAACAATCACAAAGTGGAACACGTGCAATTTGGTATGATGTTTTCAAATTGGACCTCAGCTCAGTTAGTGTCATTTATCAATGTTGTGGTAACTTTTTCAACTAAATGATAAATTGTGGTATTATTAAAAACATTTTTTACAAGTGTTATAGGCAATGGTTAAACTCTTTTTAGCCTTGTTTTTTTAATTCATAACTAGCAGCAATGAACTTTTTTTATTATCATATTAAAAAAAATGGTCTGCCGTTCTCTAATTTCTTACAAATTACTTTTAAATAGGATTTCAGTAATAGTTAACTATTTGTACTTTTTTTCCAATAGTGATGAACTTTTTCACATAGATTTTTCTAACTGTAGTACTTAAGAAAAAAATGTAGAAATTTATTTTAAAGTTAGAAGTGTGCTTTTTTGACACTCCCATATTTCTGCTTATATTATTTCTTCTGGGATTGATACATTATTTCATTCCACCAAAAATACCTTGTCACAAACTGAAAATACGTAACATCCCCCATTTGAAAGCAGAGATTTCATGACCTGCCTCCCTTTAGAACTTTCATTCTGGGAATAACTGTTTTTCTCTACATTTTTACCGTTTCTGGGAGAATCTGGAGAAAAATAAGGTCGTCGAAGGACACACGCACACGCAAGAATGGCCTCCTTTCGTCTCTTTGGCTCAGTCGCCGCAGTAGACTTTCATAGTTAGGAGCCGGATTGTGTCAAGAATATCAATGGCAACAAAGTGGTTTGATTTCTCCTTTATTCCTTTTCCGCTCTCATAGACAGTGGGCAAGACCATCGTCCTTTTCCTTCAAAAATCCTCCAAGTAAGCCCAGCCCAGTCAGTGAGAATAAGCCATCCTAGACAAATAGAGGACTTGAAATTGTCGAGCTTCTCCCTTTCCCTCGACGGCTCCTCGAAATGAGGCCAGCCGGCGAAGAAGGTCACGCTGCGCGTTGTATTTTAGGAAAGGCGCGCTCACGTTTGTTGACCAAGCATCAAAGAGGTTCCTTGGCATGCGAGGTGGAACTTTGTGGTGGTGGTGGTCCAGCGGGAATGGAGATCAGATCACGTGGAAAAGTTTACTTTGGTCGCTAGAGTTGAGATCTTTTTTAAAGTTATCATTAGCTTCACTCGGGGGTGGCCCATTTTTGGTTACGATTTCATTCAGACGGCTTATCTTGAAATTTGTTTCGTAAACAAGGCGCACTGGATTATTAGGCGCAGTAGTTGTACATCAACTGTGCTAAAGTGAATTTCATGCAGTGACTAACCAATCTTGTCTTTTAGTTGGATCCTGATATGGCGGAAAATATGGTAATCGATTGGCAGCTTTTCTTATCGTCGATTTGTGGTTTGTAGACATTCACATTTTTCCAAATCCTCTTTTTTAGTGTTTAAATAGCAAATATTTGCATGTATTTTTTTTCCTTGGTTCACATTTTTTAACTAATAATGTATTTTTTAATCTAAATATCTCAATATTCAGGGGAAAGAGGTTTTTCAAAGTTTTAGATTCAAAAAATATTTTTTAATGTAAATAATTCAATGGAATCAAAGCAGGCGTTTAAAAATAGGCCATTAATGACATTTTTTTCAGCACCACCACGACCGAAACCTTTATGGCATATGCCAGGATGTCATCGGGGGGGTTGAAAGATGACAGATTTGATCAGCGGCAGTTGGCGCCAGCACGTGGACGGGCGCACTGAGCTAGTCCCACCCCCTAAGTAGGTCATGCGCAGTGCACATCGCGGTGCATTTTTAGCCATCTGCTCGCAATGTGACAGGCGACATGTCCGCTCTGTGAGACCCGCGCTGAGAGTGAGACGCCAAGAAGGATGCGAGAGCGGGCGGGAGGGAAAAAGGGAGGGTGGAAGGGAGATGATGCCTACAAGGTGACCTTGAGATGCCAAATACCAGGAGGACCCCAAAAAGCAGGTTTTTGGGAGGACATTGTTGCACCTTCACTTCAACAATCTGGCTTTTTTGGTCATACAATATCTCTCATACCTAAATTGACCATTTGAGAACCATATATCAGTCTTTCATTTTTCATGCCGCTGATTATAACAAGGGTGGTGGGGTTGGGGGGTGCCGGAGCCAATCCCAGCCAACCATGGGGACCTGCATTGGTGGCAATGGGTAGAGTGTTCAAGACTAGCATGCATGTTTTTGGGGTGTGGGAGGAAACCGGACTCCCCAGAGAAAACCCATGCAAGCCCGGGAAGAACATGCAAATTCCACACTGTAGGGACCCAGCTAGGATCGAACCCTCGATCCCAGGACTGCTAGGCAGACACGCTAACCACTCGTCCACTGGGCCACCGGGTTAGTAGTATTTTTTTCCCCTATCAAATGTACGTTAGTATACTCATCTCTTTAACAATGTACTAATATTTCTGACATCACTTGGCTTCAGCTGTGGCCGTAAATCTCCTAAAATAGAAAATTGGACAACGTGAGTGAAAAGTGTTTTGGATGAGCCCGGCGTCTTGCCCGCAGACTGTGATGGCGTTCCTCTTTTAATTACGCTTCTCCCCGGGGGAGCCGCTCGGGTAGTTAAACAGAGAAATCAGCATTAAAGCAATTATTGGCGGGCAAAGGAATAAATGTCACCATCGTGTTCAATCGAGGATTCGAAAAATGCCCCAAAAAATGTGTTTCTGAGGTTGAGGTTTGATCACATCTGTTTACCTTTTCTTCAGCTGCAGAGCGACCTGGACCAGGAGTACCAGGACAAGTTCCGCAGGCTCCCCGTGGAGATCCAGGAGTTTGTCCAGGACAGCGGCAAGGCCAAACCGGCCGAGGCCAACCCGACGGGTTCCTCCTCCGCCGTACCCGAGCGCCTCAACAACAAGACGTCGCCTTCGGAGGACGACGGCGAGGAAGCCTCGCTGGAGCGGGTCTACGACACGCCCCTGTAGAGGTTGAGAAACCTTCTGACGTCTCGGTGCGGTGAGTAGCCGCGGGGGTCCCCGGACCCCCGTGTAAATAGAGTGTTTGTACGCCACCTTTGTGTTGTCGTCGCCATTCGGGCTCGGCCGCAGTCGTGTCAGTAACTATTGAAGGATTAACTTACTTGAACTATTGCACATTTTCTTTTGTTTCTTTTTTTTTTTAATCATGTTGACGGTCGCGCATCATTTACTCTTTAACGTGTTTTTTGCACTCAAGTGACGGAAAACGTTAACCCTCAATTGTGTTCTCGACGCTGCTATTTCCTTTTAAATGCCACCGATGGATGTTGTTTGTGCAATTTTTGGTTCTTTTTTGGGGGGGGGGGGGCAGGATGTGTACAGTTTTTTGCATGAACTCAAATCAACTGTAGATGTTAAGGTAGCTTTGTAGCTGTTGTTTCCAAAGTCGGGATTTTTGCAAGAATTATGGTTAGCATGTTAAATTTTTTTATATGGACGGTGGAAAACGCCCAAAATTTCACGGGTATCACGGTTTATCGTTAAAAAAAATAAGCAGGCAGTTATGCATTGACGTATTGTTTTTAGCCATTAGCCTTTTTCGTTAATTTATGCTAACAATCCACTAAATCAGTCAAAATTAGTATTGGTTGGCCTATTAAAGAAATTATGTTACTTGTGACATACAAAAACTAGCATAATAATAAGAATGTGACAGTCAATATTTATTTTTAAAACAACACCCCCCCAAAAAGGACCATTTTAACTCTTCACTGCCAAGGAAGGTGACGAAATGATGTTTTTTTTTTTCACTTGTTGCTAGGCAGGCTTCCTACGTATAGATGGAAACTAAATGAAGTTCACTGCAGGAATATTAACAGATAATCATACACGACGATGTCATTTTTTCGCGTAATACCTTGCTGTATTGTACTTGTATCGTAATTCAATATGCGATCAACACGTTGAATTACTCTGATTTTGTTACTGATGAGTCATTTGATGGATGCCAGCTCTTTTTTTTTCTTGGGAAAAAAAAGGAAAATATTCCTAATATATAATGACAGCCTGTGTGTAAGTAGAAAAGAAAAGGACTCTTTGTATGGATGAACGTATGATGAGTCCCGTGCCTTTAAAAAAAATGAAATATTAATAATTGGTTTGCCTTGTTGTGATGTTGAATGAGTGGAATGCTGTTGTTTTTGTTAGGACGAAAATGCCGCGTGATATTTCATATTTTGGTACCACTACTGACCGAGTAACATTTGTGAAAAGGCATTGTATGATTTTGACCACTAAAGAGAGGGAAAAAATGACTTTTTATTCATAAAGTTACTAATTTATGCATCGTCTTGAACGACTACTTGATTCAAAAACGTCACTCCTCTGCTAATGCATTTGAACGTGTATGCACTCTGGAATTGTAAATGTATATATTAATATATATATATTTGGCGTGAACGCTAAAAACATGACGTGGATCAAATAACAGTATCGTGTAAAGAGAATTTTGTCTCGAATTAAAAATAAATGTGGCTATTATTATGGAACATTCCGAGGGTGGGTTTGTTTTATTTTCAGTCCTGTGCAGAAATATCGGAATAAATTCATATTGTTATTAAATTCCGACATGTTATATTTGGTGGTATTTTGTCAGCGTATTTGCCGGAATATAAGTCGCACTTTTCATAGTTTGGCTCGACTTGTTTACATGTAGTTGGAAAAAGATGGTACATTTTATTTCATTTGAATGCACTGACTTGTGACATTTATTTACCTTTAACAGCATACCTATTGAGCAATTTAGCTTAAAGGTTCAGCATGATCGCACGCAGCTTCCATGGCAGCCTGTATAAAAGTTGCTCAAGGACACTCGTGACGCCAACTACGTCGTTCGTAGCGCACGGATTGGGAGAATGGCGGGCGTGGGTGAGTGAGGGGAAGCCCTTAAAGACCCACTTCCTGTCATCTCCTTGGCAACAACAATTTTCAAGGGAGTCCCAAGAGGAACCTGAACGGCTGGGAACCAGGATGATATCCACAAATGGCCTTATCTTTGTATTTTCCTTACAAATGCGAAGAACAGATTACCCGCAGTTACACAGAAGTGCCATTATAAAGAAAATCTGAATGGATCGTCCTGTTTAAATGGTGAGTATATTGTTTTTTGGACTTCTTTTTACAATTGTAAGTTGAAATGTGACTTGAAATCATGTTCTATTTTTCCATGAAGTGGCGAGTTGCACCCGATGACCGGCGTCAGCGGCTTCCACGAAGATCGGGATGCAAACGAGGGAGAGGACGTTAATGAGGCGCTCACCTACGCGGCTAACAAGGTAGGATAAACATTCATACGCAGATTTATACACGCATACGTGTGGGCATACATAATACATTTTATACCGTGCGGATCTTTTGAACATAATTATAGTGGTGCAGGCTTGTAATTGTTCAGGTTTGCTTTATTGTGTAGCCAGTGAATATGTTTTAAAGATATATGTCTATTTAATGCAGAGGTTATTAAAGTGGCGGCTCGGGGGCCAGATTTGGCCCACCAAATTATTTTGTGCGGCCCACAAAATTAATTCATATTTTTTCCCCATGCATTTGGGTCTTAATTCTTGTTAAAGATCCTCTTTGCTCTCCTAATAATTGACTTCACTTAAGTCTTTTAGTGAGAAATATGTGAAGGTTGCTTCTTTTCTAGCTTATTTCACAATAGCTCTTTTCATAAAGCTTTTTGTACGATTTTAGCATTCGCTTCTAAATGGGGATGCTTTTTAAGGATGATTTTCTAACTGCCTTCAATAATAAGAAAAAAAAATCTTCCAGCCCATAATTTAGTCTAACCAGTAAATGTCAGAAATATGAATTAACTGCAAGAAATTACATCTTGCAATAATGTCATCATTCAAAACTGACAATTCTTCTTCCATAACCGTTCCATAAAGCTGTTTTTTGATGCGTGATATTTGTTCAACCTAATAACCCGCAGATATTGTCCTGGCTTTTGTTTGCTGCGCCAATAGTCAGCCATGTTCCATTTTTTTCGTCAGCTTTCACCTAACTCGTAAAACCACCCGCGCTAACTGAAAGTTATTTTCCTATCTTTGTCAAATTTGCCCGTTGCCATTTTGTGCAGAGGATCAAGAAGGCCTGCACGTTGCTTTTCGCAAACTGGGATCCATAGTTAAAATTTAAAAATTCAATTAAGAAAAAAAGCACCCCCAAAAAGCTCACTGAACTTAATGACAATGGGCTTAAGATACACCCCTGAGGGACACCTGCTATTTGTCTGGCCTTTTCCCCCCCTCTCTCCCATGCATTTTGTTACTGTTTGGCTATTTCTTTTTATTTCTTTTGTCTTTTTTCTTCAGTCTAGTGTGGGTGATGTTGGGAAGAAGGTGGGGGCTGGAGGGTTTGCCCCGTCAAGGCACGGTGGCTCCCTCCACTAGTCAGCTGTTAGACGGCCGGGGAGGAGCTGGATGTGCTCGGGCTGGATGACTCACTCACCGCGCACTCATTCACACTCTCTCTCACTCTCCCTCTCTCTCTTTTATTTTTTTCTCTCTCTCCCCCCTTTCACTCACACACATCCACGCGCACACCCCCAGCATAACAAAAAGAAGATCCGCTTGTCGGTCGCACCACCGCCGCTCAGTCTCCACGAGCACCGGGACCCAGCAAAAACAGCGGGGAAAGCGAGAGCGGGCAGCCGGGAAGGGTAGCAGCCACGCCGGACTGCTTGCTGGACTCCTCTCGGTACTCAGCATCCCTCGCGGATTAAAAACAAACAACAACAAAAAAAATCCTGCCAATCACGTAAGAAGCTAGCTTTATTCGAAGCGAGGTTGAAACGTTGTCGTTAATGTCGATCGTGGAACAGAATGTTCGAGTTTATGCCTTATTTTTAGGGAGGAACGAAAAGTCTCATTAGGATCGCATCACATGGATCACGCACGCAGCTGGTGATAGTTGTTAGCTTGTGGCTAACTCGCTAGCCTGGGCTGGGGACATAAGCGGGTACAAAAAAAAACGTGATCAATGTGTTTAAGTGTGCGCGTGCGCTTGTGTGCTGGGCCTTCACAAATGAAACAAAAAAAGATGAGAGTATTGATGTTTCCGCGCTGGGTGGGCTGGTGGGAGGGGGTGCTGGAGGTGGGGCCAGCCGCAGATCGCTGTGTAGCGGGACACAGGCGACTGCCGCCGGGGAAGGACGACGCCAGTGCCCGCGTGGAAAGGGGAGCCCAGTGGGGTGCATGTTTTGCCCCCAAAATCTGGGCTGCATGCAAGGTATTATTATTGCTCAAGGTCTCTCTTTTAGGGGGGATTTGATATGCATTTTTTTTTTGCAACCTGATGTTATTAACCCTTAAATTGCAGATGAAAATGATTAAGAAAATGTGAGCATGTAATGTGGATGGAATGTAAATGTTTGGTAAATCAGTTGAATGTATCAACAGGGACCAATGCTGAAATATTTTGAAGATAAAGTTGAAATCTTCCCTGATAAATGAATTGCAACGTTAGAGCGGTAAAGTCCTGTGAATGACCTTGTACTTGTGCTCAAAACTCAAAACTGGTAACCTGGCATATTTTCATGTCTCGATCGGCGTGTTTAGTTATTCAAAGATTATTTTTTAGACATTTACTGTATTGATACTTTTTCGTTTCTCACTAGCAAAGTTTTTGTATCTGTTTGTGTGAAAAATTTAAACAATCGTCACGATATTCATCTTGTAGAATTGTACTTTTACGAGAATAATATTACATTGCCATATTAACCCCATATTTCCTCCCTGATTTAAAAAAATGATGTTTTTGGTTAAGAAAAAAAAGCTAGTACAGAAAAATGAAATTCTAAGATAAATCTGTAATGGCATGCGATGTAAATTTTAATATTAGGAGCGAACAATGTTATAAAATAGTACACACAGTTTGAGCGTTATCGTTGTGAACAGCTTCCTTTTCTCCTAAATTGTGTTTCAGTAAAAATGGAGTCGCTAGCATGTGTGTTGCTGAATTTGACAATTGTGCGATCACATGCAGCCAGCAGATTAAGTGCTCCTTATTTGTTCAGTGTAATAACCTGCAGGCAAGCTGCTAGCTTTATTTGCTTTATAAACAACGCCAACTCGAGGAAAAAAAAAATTCAATACCGTTCCATTTTTCCTAGTGGACGCCATCTTTAAATCTATTTGCGTTAAAACGAAAAACCGGTTGACAATTAGCAGACTGATAGAAATAATATCGCTGTTGTGTTAAAATAATTATTTATAACCGGCCTTTGGGATGTTAACCAGGTCTTTTATGCTGTCGGTGGTGCTGTAGCAGGGTTTTTTTTTTACTACTGCGACACTTGGTGGGTTCAGTTATAGTAAGGATAATTCCCATGTGGCGTGGTGTTTATTCATTGAAGGAGGCGATCAATACCTGGCACTGCGCCAATTAGCGTTCTCCTTTGTTTGTCCTTGAACGACCTGGTGGCCTCCCGTTCTCGCCGCTTCCTCCTCACATCTTCAGTCATCACAAGGTCGCAAGCGTCTGGGAATTCTTGGGATAAGCCCGCCGTGCCGCTTCGCTGGTAGAGGTTGTGATTTGCGGGGTGTTTTCCCAAGCGGGGAGGAGGCCGGCGGCCAAATAAGTCCCGACGGCGTGATTGATGAAATTCTCCCTCCTTCTTACCGTATGTCCTTTTTTGTCTCTGCAGGCTGGCCAAGAGATGAGCGTTTCCCGCTGAACGGAATTGATGCAGAACTGGTGAGTTGGTTTTTCCCTTTTACCACGTACCACGGCTCGTTTTTAGGCTTTTTAGTGCTTTTAAGGTGCCTCGTCATTGGTATTCGTGGAATAATTTCCTTTTTGTGAGATGTGAGTGATCGATCAACTTGTGGCTTTATTGAGATAAGGAACTTTACGCATTGACTTGAGATACTGTGACTTCAACTCGGTTAACAATGAGTAGGACTTTGGTAAAACGTAAATAATTCACAGTCCTGTTTTCTTTATCTTCAGTAACGAATTGCCAATATAAGTGACTGGGAAAACGCACCTTATGGAGAAGCACTACCAATTTCGTCATACGCAGTTTCTGGGTATGATGACAATTAGGCTTTTGTCGAGTCAATGATGATGACAAAGCCTATGTCCGATTATTATTATTATTATTTACTGATGAGGTGAGAGAAATTGGGAGTTTTCAACCAACAAGAATAATAGCACTCGAACTATTTAACATATACTGTATGTTCCCTTTTCTTAGGCAAAATGGGCAAATGTTTATTTTTTGCAATTCAATTTCATTTTTATTGACTTCAATTTCATATTGGAGAATTTTCTTCCCTAAAATGCACATGACAACAACTTTAAAAATTCAATTTCCAGTCTTAAGTCAATTCAGTATCTTGAGTTACGAAGCTAAGAGGCAAGTTTGAAGTCTTATTCTTCCTAACGCGACACAAAAAAAATAAATACAATTTTTGCGTGGGTGGGTGTAGCTTGGCAGGGCAATTTGTTTAAAAACAAGACGTGGTGCGCTTTGCCAACACGTCAGTCACGACAAAAAAAGCCCGCTACAGCGAAGCTCCCCAGATAGACGCCGTAATGAGGCGGCGAAGTGATTGCGAGGTTCTCGTCTTATTATGTAATCTGTATTAATGATGTCATCATGCATAGCACTAGGCCCGATTGCCGGTGGGGGGGTGGTTAGCATTCAGGGGTTTTGCACCTCCCGTTTCGTATTCCCCCATGTTCATCATTCTCCAAAATTCAAAGTCAAGTAAGTCGCTCTATTCTGGGAAGGCGTCTATAAATTATGAACTAAGGAAAATTAAATGGATGGTAATAGATTTCTGCTGTCGGATTTGTCGTATTTTAGGATATGATATAGAATTAAAGCAGTTTTTAGGTAAAAATATGTGACTGTGTAACCACAGTGCACATCACGTGAGTTAAACTTGCATTTTCTTGCCGGATTGTAGCGGATCGCGAGCCTAAAAATAAGGCACTTAGTGAAACGGGATCCTGGATTGCAGTCGAGCGAACGTGGTCTTGAAAGCAGGCGCACACGCCGGCTTTCCTCTCGTGAGTCGCCCCCATCCACGGTTGGGGATACACGTGAAGGAAATTTTCTCTTCCAATTAAACTGCCGACCTTCGCTCCAGAACGGCGCAATACTCGGGGGTGTCCCATACTCTGCTGGATTGCTATTATTACACATCACCTGCCCGCCAAGGCGCTCCAATGGAACTCATCCAAAGAATAGCGAGTGTGCAAATTATTAAGGTACAGTTCATAGAAGGTTTGACACATATTTTAGCCTTTAAAACACAAGACAAAATTTGGGTCCAGTCCACAAAGGTAGGAAACTAAAAATGTCATTTCTGTGTAGACTGTTAATTCTTTTCACTTGTATGCTCAGCAAATTGTATATTTTATTATGACCCATATGCATACCTGTCAACCTCTGCCGATAACTGCCCTTATAAATGATTATGATTCCCCTTACAAACCCCCCAAAAACCTTACAAACACCGTACGACTCGTACGGTGTTTGTAAGGTTTTTTTGGGGTTTGTAAGGGGAATCATAATCATTTATAAGGGCAGTTATCGGCAGAGGTTGACAGGTATGCATATGCTTATTGAAATGCCGGAGTGAACGCGCCATTGTGTGCCATTCTTGCCATTGTGTTAAGGAATTCAACAGAGAATAAATTTGGTTTTCAGCTCGCAGGTGACTTGACAAACGGCAGGAATGTTGTTCCGTTTTGTGCCAATGTCGGCGCAAATATGTAACATTTAGCCACCGACGTGTCTGTATTTTGCACCCATTGACTCGCAGGGTCTCGCTTTTAAGTCGGCGTGAAGGATCGAACGTAATTTATGGCCCAGATTTTCATCCTTTGAACTTTATTGCTCGTAAAACAAAAATCCCAGGACCACATTTGAGCATTATAAACGAGCGCGATGGATTGGATTTCCGAAGCCGCTGCCAGAATTCCGTCAGCGGCCACTTTTCGACGCCGTCTTTTTAAACAAACATCTGGACCTGGCCAATGGGTCCGTTATTAGGAGGCTGTCATAACAAACTGGGAAGGTTCAGAAAAGGGCTCGGAATTTAAAGAGCATCATCGCGCCGCTTTGCACTATTGTCAATACCGTTTTTAATTAAAAAAAGTATCCTATTTTGGGGAAAAGAAATTAATATTTTCTAAGCCGAGTTAACTATGATTATACTTTTAGAAAATGTTGGTAAATATTGGCACTGCAAATCATCTATCCCACGATTAACCAAGAAGGCAAATAGAAATATTGTATTTTTTTAACTAAGCAAGTCATTAGAACACCACCAAAAACACTCTTTTAAAAATATTTAAAAAAAGATTTTCATTTCAAAAGATAAAGATAAAATTCTCCATCATTTCAGTCTAGAGCACATGTGTCAAAGTGGCGGCCCGGGGGCCAAATCTGGCCCGCCGCATCATTTTGTTTGGCCCGGGAAAGTAAATGATGAGTGCCGACTTTCTGTTTTAGGATCAAATTAAAATGAAGAGTATAGATGTATATTAAATTTCCTGATTTTCCCCCTTTTAAATCAATAATTGTCATTTTTTAATCCATATTTTCTGTGTTTTTAGTTCAAAAATCATTTTGTAAAATCTAAAAATATATATATAAAAAAAGCTCAAATAAACATTGTTTTAGATCTATAAAAAATGAATATTCAGGGCTTTTAATCCAGTTCTTTTAATCTATTTATAAAAAAAATTCTAAATATATCTAAAATGGTCCGGCCCACGTGAAATCAAGTTGGCGTTAAAGCGGCCCGCGAACCAACCCGAGTCTGACACCCCTGGTCTAGAGGGAAAAAATCTGCAACAGTTTTATCAAGTTTAATGCTGACAAATTTGAATAGGATTTCATGGCGTTTCTATATTTTACTGACTCATCCATCTGCTGATTAGTGTTACGTAGAACCGAGGCTTGCATCACCGCTTCCATGACTAATTATGCCGTACTCCGGTGCATTAGGAAGAATGTGTTGGGTCTGACGCAGATTTCATTTTGCACTTAACAACCAAACGCTCTCATTTTTTAATGTATTTTTTCCAACTTGAGGGAGTGCTGTTCTCCGTGTTCTCTTCCTGACTCACTAAGTTAAAGAACAGAAGAAAAAAAAATGACACACTCTTACCTTCCGAGTCCAGCCTTAGAATGAAAGCTGCGATGTAATTATTCATTTTTTTGTTCGAGACTCTTTCTTCTGACTCGTCTCCGGTTTGCCTAAAACCTCAGCAGATAACCAGACTTTTTCTCCATAGTTTCCTATTTTTACACGCAAGTTTTTGCGAACCAATGCCTTAAAATCGTTGTCTCGTTATTTCTCTAGCAAACAAAAATTTCAAAGTCAAGGCAGTGTTTAAAGAGTGTTTTATTGCCGTTTCCTTATCCATATTCGACTGGCTTCTGTTTACGCTTGCGCGACAGTTCGGGACGTTGGCGTCGTCCTAAAACCGTCGCCGGTATCGTTAATAAAGGTTTACGAGTCTGACAGTTTGGACTGGAATAACGCATTAGTGTAAATCTCCGATTTTAGTAGGGAACGTTTCTGAAGAGATTTTGCTCATTAAACCTCTTGAGCGGAAAGTATTTGATTGTTCTTTTCAAGAGGTCAGAGTGCTCTTCTGCTTCATTTATTTATCGGCAAAATAAACCGCCGTCTTAAAGTTGCTCTTTTCAATACGGCAAAAACTCTCTGGGGATTGCAGCTGTGCGACAAACGCTCGGAGATTTGCTCTGGCGCGGTTTTAGGTCCCGAAAGAGCCATAGAAAACAGGAAGATGGCCGACTTAAGGGGATAGAAATACTCTCTTTATGAGGTGTTTTGGGGAAGCTGGGAGTCCCCAAGAGACCAGGGCCCGGTCCGTGGTTTCTGAACGCAGGACATCATGTACTGTAGCTTGATGCCCTTTACCGAAAACATTTTGGGTTTGGTTTACGGTTTAAATCCCAATTGTGGGTCGAGATGTTTGCAATTATGGACCGGCATAGCTGTCCTTTTTTATTTGGCTTTCGTGGCTCTCACCATTTGCCAACATTATATTTCAATTGGAAAACTGAAAAAGACCAATTCATTTGTTTAGTCATTTTCACTAAAACGGCCATTTTGCACAAATTACAGACTTCAACTAAGCCTGTCACAATATATATTTCGGTTTTTCCAGGAAACTATTTCCATAACAACAATATAGTTGATTTCTTTGCTGGCATGGAACATTGAACATCATGAAAAAATAGAAATAGAGTTCAGCCACAGTACTGGCCACACACGATTTAATTGAAGTAGCTCCGCCTATAATACAACGGAACGGTATTGGCTTGGTACGTCAGGAATTTATGTGCCTAGATGGAGATTTGTACTCTATTGTGTGTTATTGGATTGGATACAACGTTGTGTGTGTGTGTGAGAGAGAGAGAGAGGCTGTGTTATATTTAGAAGAGCCTATTCCAGGTGATATGGAGTGAATGTCACTTCCCTCGCCGTCTCCCATCCTTGATACCTCTGGGATACGGCGTACGCTCTTGAATGCGCGTGACTGCTGTTTTAATCTCCTGCCACATTGTCATTGGGGAAGTGGATTTTCTGCCTCTGCCTCTGTTTACACCGAAAACCTCACGTAACCTGTTGGCGTGGTGATAATTCAACACGTGGCTTCCAAAACCTGTCTTTGTGTATTTTGTTCCAATGTTACTTTGGCATGGCTTGCAGAACAAATCTACAAATTGCTAAATTGTAGTAGAAAATTTCGATGCGTCCCTGATGCCAACCGTTGGAAATCCACAAGACTTTTGTGGTTAAAAAATCAACAATTTTACAATCAGTGCTCATGAGGATGACCATTTTTGGACATATTTCATGAAATGATGATAGATTATTTCATTTGCACATTAGTACTATTTATGTGTTAACACAGGCAATCATAAATGTTTTGAATGATGGGTATAGAAGAATAATGTTACTGTCAACATTTAAAGAACAATGCGTTTTTTATTGTGTGGTCGTGTCTTTGTATGATTGCATTTAACTTTAATCAATGTTGATCGCAACTTGGCAAAACAGATTCAGATTTGGGAGTGAAATTATTTGAGTGGCGTGTCATGTTTTTACCTCTTATTTCTATCAATACATAGCATTGATCAGACAAAATTTCTGAAACATTGACTTTACTAAAATATGATGATAACAATAATCCCTACAGTAGAACCCGAATAAGGCGATGCTATATGTTGCAAGCTACTGGCTATTGCCGGACATGGGAAAAACGGGACATTCCTTAAATAACCTCATTTATAAAACGGGGATATTCCCGAAATGTGATCGTTTACTTTCAGACATGCACCGATCTGTTCATCGTTGAAGCGAACAACCGCACGACCGCAAGTACTTCCTGTCCCGCTTGGGAAAAGCTGAGGAATTATTTAGCACTTGATCTCCTCTTTAGATGAACATTCGCCGTCATTTCTACCTCGTGCGTGATTGTTTTGTGTGTGTGTGTGTGTGTGTGTCTCCGTGCAACCCCCTCAAGGCAGCCGTATTATTACTGTAAGCGTACGCCACAAAACTGAATAATAAGGTCAGCAGCGTGATTACACTCAAGTAAGATTTAATTTTCTTATCGCCGTCTCAATGACTCCCTTTTTTTCCTTTTCTGATTTCAGAGTGGCTCGGAGTGCCGTCCTTTTCCGACCCCTACCCCTTCCCTCATTTTCTTGCCCCGCCCTGCTCGGTAAGTTGCCTTAACTACTCATACTCTAAGATCAAAGTTTTGTGTTTTAGGGATGTTTTTGGTATTCCCGGTGCAATATTTAAGACAGTCCACGTTAATTGGTTTACGTGGATTGGTGCAGGAGTTAGAAATTCCCATTTTTGCCACTCATGAATGAGTCAAATAATTTCACATGCTTAAGGCCGTTTGCTTGGCAGATCTAATACCTGTTCACTTTAATGATGTAGCCAAATCACGTGATTGGCAAGTATCGACCTCAACTTTTAAATATCGTTGCGGAGTGATAAAGTCGACTAGTCCGATCCAGACTTGGCATGTTCTAATATCTTTAGCAAGAACTGTAAATTCCTACTCTTACGATATTTAATGTTCATTTTGGGGACATTTCCAGGACACTTTCTGTCAATTTGGGGGAATTTATGGGACAAGTTTTGGTCCTTATTCCAATTTATAAAGAATAACTACTAAAATGAATTTTCCAAACAAGAAAAGTGTTTTTGGTGGAAACATAACCAAGTGTGTGTCCAATGCAGGGTCAAGCAATGTGTGTCGAGACCCCCAGGGAGCGTTTTGGGCCGGGTGGTCATCAAATACACACTGGGGTCCAGATCATAAGGGCGGGATGTTTCTTTGTGTACTTGTTATCGTGTCTTTGTGTGTACGTGCATCTGCGCGATTTGGCCGCCGCAAAGAGGCGAGCTGAAGGCCGTGACTGGCCCACTGGGTTACCATGGTGACTGCTCGTGTCAGAGACGAGCAACATCTGTGGACTGTTTGTTTGTCAGGCAGGTTTTCCTTCTTGTGCCGCTCTCGCTGTCTGCCTGGGAAACACTTGTGAGTATTTATAGGACCTACGTATATTCTCTCTACATCCGGAGAAGGCTCCTTTATTCATATCATTCAATTCGTCCCATTCAAATTTGACTCTAGCCCAGGAGTACTAATGTCTCATCGCTTCTCCGTCAATCAAACGGTCAACGGCGTGCTCCCCATCCAATCTTAGGCCGTTGAAACGAAGCAGGATCTTAAGCGTTTTCTCAGATGAAATCAGCATCTTTTCTCCACTTTCCTGGGATCGTTTCACAGATCGTCTTAGGAGGACATTTTTCTTCACACACTTGAGCATCGGCAGCCCCTCGTGCCGCCGTGGTAACCAAAGACGTATGCCGCGCAATTATAGGTGTCTTAAGCTCTGGCGCAAACGCGTGAGACGGAGACTGTTTCACACGGTAGAGCCAAAAACAAAAAAAAGAAGAAATCAAATGTATTCAATATTTTATCCTCAGCGCAAAAGTTGGACAAAAGAATATGCAGCTACTGTACATTAGCGAATGGATCTGTCAATTTTAACTATATATATTAGCATTTCAACACTGTTCTTGCCAGCTTGGCACTCTCCATTTCAGAAGACGGCGTTCCCATTTCAGAATAAACTGCAACGTGATCACAATTTCAGAAATCTTGTCAGCTCCTTTTGACGTTATTTATTATTTCCCAATGATGAAAATGTTCATTCTGTTGAACCTCATCACATTAATGTGTCCTGCAATTAATTATAATCTAATGTGCTCATCTGCAGACAAGTACTATAGATAATACAGTAAACTTTTTGCTATTCAGGTCAGGCCATAAAGAGATTGCAAATATGAGGGTTTATTGCCATGCATTTATTTCCCACGATATGGATGCTGCAAGTCTAGTCTCCCTCACGGATCAAAAACTGAGCTGCCAGAATGCCAATCCACTTTCGAGGTGCCGTTCAGTCCTTCAAGTCGGCCTCGGGATCTCTTGTAGTCGCATTCTGGGGAGGCATGCAAACCCTGGACCTCAAAGCTCCTCTTCCTCTTGCTCCTCTCTATATGGACATGTTCCATTTTCCTGGCTTCCTCACCAGTAGCTCAGCAGGGGTGCACACATTCTCTATTAATGCATACTTATTTGGGCAATGGGAGAAATCCCTTATTTTTATCCTGCTGGTCTTCCCCCTTCCTGTTCTTTCCGTGCTTGTGCCAGCTCTTGAGCATCTGTTTATAGTTTTGCACCCTCGCCAGGTTGGGCTTGTTTCCTTCCTTATGTTGGTGCAGATTGCCGTTGGAAAAATGGTAGACGTGATGTTGTGTTGCGGTTCTTCTTAGTTCGTAGGTCCCAACTTTTGTCCCCGCGTGCGTCAGGGTTTACATTTTTTTTTACTTTTTCTTTTTGTATTCATCCTTGAACAGGAACTGTAAACGTAGTAAGCCAATAGAAATTGCGAGATTGTTAGTGCATTAACGTCAGAAGACAGTTTAGCAAAGCACAGTCCATTGTAATGCTTCGTCTCGGTGCAGTAATTGTGTTATCGCTTCGGAACTTTGTATAACTCGGCTGCAAAGTCAACTCTATGCTAATTATGCTTACTGTAAGATAACAGAATGGCTTGTTTACCCACTCATTATCAGAAAAGGGCAGATAACCTAAGATTTATCTATTCATTTTTCATGCTATGTCTCATGAAAGATGAACTAGAAGGAATCTCATTTATACGCTAAAGATGAAATGTCACAAGATCCCAAAAGTTGACTGTCGAAAAATGTATTCTTTAGAAAATGAAATCTTTGGAATCTTAAACACTACTTGACATTGACCAATGTATGTGTTTTTAAGAAGGGTCTTCCTTGGCGTGTATGTTGACCATGTTTGGGCAAACGTACTTTCAGCCATCCCTCCCCAAGGCATGTGTAGTTGGGCAAAGTGTACCTTTGACCTCCTAATCCGCTATCACCGAGACCATGGCGCTCGCCACACTTTGATACACACAATAGCTCACATCAGTGCGCAATTTGTGATGTAACACAGCAATTTGGGCATAATGTGATGTTTTGACTCTGCAGGCAAAAAAGGCCAGTTACCTAACGTATTTTGTCCCAAGAATTCCATCGTTGGCAGGTGGTCCAACCCGGCCGGCGCCACGTTTGTCACCTCCAAGTCGCACAGAAATGCAACCCTTCTCAGATTAGATTTAAGCCAGTTGATTTAGATTGTTGTGTCCCCACATGCCAGCAGGAAAGATTATTTTATAAATATTAGGCCATCTGTGTGTGCGTTCATTGCGCGCCAGCCAGTAGCGAAGCCTAAAATAACAGTTTGTAACAAAATACACTGTCCACTTTATGGGGATTGACTTTATTTTTATTTTGTTTTAGGAATGCAGTCCAGAAACTAGTGAAAATATTTCTCTTATTGCTGTTTTAGGCAAGCCAATCACATTAAGAGGATTTCATCCCTTGAAATAATTTGGAAATATTTGCTTGGTAATAGATGTCTGTGAAATTGTAATTCAGGCCTTCACTCATGTTTGCCAAAAACCTGAGTTTGAACATATACACTTTTTTCTCAAATACAGATAACATTTCACCCATTGAAAAGTAACAGACATAGTGTATATACAAAACTAGTGGCAGACAGTTAAAACTTTTCATCAGAAATTTGTCACATCCAAAATCCATCCCCGAAAAAGTGCTTTGTGTGCATTTTAGTCGCAAATACATTGATACAATGTATAAACCGGAACTACAGTTTCACCTCCTAATTGGTTCCATTGAGCAAGCACCCAAAGCCAAAACCCAAGGACAGACCTTATTTAATCTCCTTTCGCCCCACCACAACACACAGACTCTGAATAGTGTTCATACACTCCAGTGCCTTCAACTTAGGACACACACACATAATATCCTCTATTCAGTAAAAGCTTTGGGCTATCATTTATTAGGGGGATGCTCCATCCATTATGCCTTGTGTTAAATACTTTGTATAACTCAATTTGGCAGCGGGCTGATAGTAATGACTATATATAGATCTTTTTTTGGGCCTCTATTATCTCCTTCTCCATGTGTCCGTATATGGATATGTCTTTTACCAACTCATTTACATCTTACAGACAATTTTGCTGAATATTGACCCACGGGGATGTATTTGAATATGGATAATCCTAAAAAAAAACATTCATATTTGAGACAACATTTGAGTGGCTTAGTGCACACTTGGGTGCTCTAATAACACCAAATAAATGATGTAACTAGGGAACCTATGATTGAATGTGAACTATAAAAGGCAAAAAGAAACAATGGAGGTCGACTCTCTAGTGCTGCAACGTTCTTAACTTGATTTGATTTTACACAAATAAGGATTACGCATTTTTACACCTGAGATATTGATGACAAAGCTTTCCTATTGGATATCCTAACATCCGTCTTAATGCTTCCATTTTCATCTGTGATTGGTTATCGTTGGTTGACTAAATATAGCCTAGCGTCAGAATGTCCTACAGGTGGTCGAGGATTTATAGCGTCGTTGGTGCACTTTTAATCTCTTTATTGAGTAATGGTAGCAATCCATAAACAAAATAAACACAGTCAACGCGCATGTTGGCCAATGGTTAACTAATTAACGGTAGTTGTTAGTACAGTGGATAATAAAAGTATTTGGAGTCCTCAGCTAGACTGCAATTAGCTGGAAACTCTTTCCCAAGCTTAAAGTTAGTAATAGTTAGCTGGAACAGGCTCCAGCACCCTCACAACTGACGATGAATGAAGGCCTAAGCTATAGTTTAGCATGTTATAGGTTAGGCTTGTTTCTCTTTTGCGCTGCTGTTAACGACGTTTGTTTTTATTCGTCATTCCTGTTTCGAGTTGTACTGTACATGGTCACTCCTTTAGCAAAGAGGACTACTAAGTGGGCTAAAGAAAACACACTTAAGCACACATTTACACAAGCCACTTCAAACGCAGACATGTACTTAGACAAATTGGCAGAAAGAGAAGCACCGATATGTACAAATGCACGCACGATGCTATGAACACAAGTAGTGAAAAAGTGCTAAGGGCAAGTCATTGACTCGGTAAGAGGCGTCTCCATTGAACACTGGGAAGAGAGAGAGAAGTATTTCACTTTTGGGAACAAGGCTGTTGCTGTCGCCGGTCCTGTGAAGGATCTCCACCCTTATTTGGGCCACTGCGTGTTTACTTTGCTTCACCCGCTGTTGACTGACTCATGAGACATAAAATTTCAAGGTAGGCGGCATTGATCCTGCTGCCGTATGCGCCGTGTACTCGGAGAACACTGGTCATATTGCTGTCATAAAACCTCTTATTGGATTAAAGATGTTTTTTCCTTTTGTGTGGGTGATATACTGTATGTTCTACAGTCAAACCAAATATGAACCCCGATAAAGGCGCATTGTGTGTTATTAATTGTGACTCATCCCTCTGGCCGGGATTTGGTTTAACTGATCACGGAGCTGCAGGATAGGGTAATTTAATTTTTTATGTTTGGAGTCGCAATGACAACCCTTAAAGGAATGTATCGCTGTCTGTCTAAAATCTGCATTTGGTACTTTTACATCACCATTTTTATGTTAGGTTCAACTTTGAGATTTCTTTAGCAGGATCCAATCATTTTCCATTTAAAAAGTATTAATGTCGCCCTAAAATGAACAGCTGATGTTCACCAAACGCGTCCTCAGTCAACCTTTACACTGCCTGGCGGATGTAGCCTCATTTTAGTTTATGAGGTGTGGGACCGCTGGGTGTTCCCGATCTGTTGTAATTATCTCCCTGTCAGGGGTTGGACAGGAGGGTGCTCGGACCTTACCTGCTCCCACCTCGGCGCCTCACGTGCAGACTAGCTGGGGTGTTATTGGACACGCGTCATCCTGCTGAGGAAATATGACCTAACCTATCATGCGGAGATCTAATTTAGCATCCGGCTGGGCGTCACAACCCAATTAGGCAAAATTAGGACCCGTGCGAAATCTGATTTGGGATTATTTGGCAGATTTAACCTTCTCGTGTTCTATTGAATTCTGGGTGGGGTAAAACCATCTGTTTATTTGTGAAATATTTAATCAAGCTATCTAATACCCAAGTTGATTTATCATGGTCCGTACCATTGATAAATTTTGAGAGCTTTACTTTACTCATGCCCTTATTTTGTGCTCATCCTAATGTAATGTAATTACTCAAATTGGTCTCAAAGTCAATAACAAACATGTTTTTTCTGACTGTTTCCAGATGTGACCTTCATGTACGAGACAGAGGGTCAACACAATTTTTGGGGAAAAGTGCTTATCTGTCAATGCCTGAAACATATAATTCGAATCTGGATCAAACAGGTTGGCTCTTGGTCAAATGTAAGGTGGTCATTGTGTCCTGTAAAGATTCATGGTATATGTGTAGCATTTCAAAACAGATTAATTCCAATTTCTTACCACCTCGTTTACTGATTTACCTTGAGACCTAATCATTGAACTCCAGCCCAGATCCGAAAAGGTAGAGTAATGCACTTTCGGAGCACTTTCCTTCCATTTTGTGCTAATCCATTTTATTGGCCAAGTGAAATGACATTAACTCGTTTTCTGGGTTGCTATCCTGGCGCCCTGCCTGGTCTCAGTCATTAATCAGGAGAGGAAGCGAGCATCTATGTTTTCATTCCCCACCGACACGCTGCGTGCATCTGTGATCCTGATCTCATGGTAGAACGCCACAGATGGTTGACCGCCCGTTTAGATGGACTCGGCCCATTTTTATGTACTTTTCCCTCGTCGGGTGCATCGAGCTGGCCAAGTGTGACGCAAAACAGGCAAGCATGTGGAAAGATTTGTTCTGAGGAAGTCATTGTCGCTACAGTGTGTAGACACTTTTGGGCTAGTTTTCAGAAAGTTTCCCTCGTTGAGGCTCCACAATTCAAGAGGATCCCCTTTCCGTATATTTCGAACAGGTGGACAACCAGAAAAATGGAGACGTATAATTGCGGCGCAGGTTTGAAGTGTCCAAGATCAATGTATCACTTAATTGGCAAATAGCAGACTGCCCCAGATAGAGAACGCGAGGAATATGCTCTGAGATTCTGAACATGTTGAAAAATGGAGACGTATAATTGCGGCGCAGGTGTGAAGTGTCCAAGATCAATGTATCACTTAATTGGCAGATAGCAGACTCCGCCAGATAGAGAACGTGAGGAATACGCTATGAGATTATGAACATGTTGACCATGTTTTCCTGTCCCTTAAAAGCAGCGCTACTCTCAAATGGTAAAATCCAAGTGTGTATTGCCATTGAGGAAAGGCACTCTTCATCTACTTTTGGCAGAGCGGTGTCCCGGGGAGAGCTTCTTGTAGCCTGCGTCGATGTTGTCACTGATCTGTATTGGACACATCAAGAGCAGATTTCCCCCATTGGCCTCTTTCCACTCTCTGTCACATACAGCTGTTTGCCTCATCCGCCATCCTTTTGTAGCATCTCCCCTCGCGTCACTTTTCCCTGCTTGTAGCCTTCTTACTCATCTCTTGCTTTCTCTGGATTTGCCCTTACTTCTGCTTTCTGTTGCAGCCTCGTGGCTATCTTCAGAGGAGGTGAAGGTACACTCAGAAAAAATTGGAGGAAATATGTTGGTTTAAAATGTTTCCGGTTAGATTTTCCTTGGTCAAGTATGTCTGAATTTAAAAATATAGTTGTCAAATAAAGATGTACAAAGCTCAAGACAAGTCAGTAAATGTTCCAGGTTGTTAATGGCGCGGTGTTTCACGGCCAGAGGTGCAAAATCGCGTCAGGCCGGCAAGGGAAAGGGCATTAACATGGTTAGACGAGACCGATCGTTATAACTCTTCAAAGTGTGGCAGCCGTGCTGAAAACCAATGTGTTCTTTTTTTTTTTATGGAGACGAATGAGACCTGTCGGGGTGAGCAGGACAAGTCAAAGTTTGTGACAAAGTGCGATCATCAACCAACTTGAGGGTTGAAGTGGAGGCAAATGTAGGACAGTTCTACTGGGGAGTAAAAAGATTGTTTTTTTCCCTCCAAATCCAATTAAAAATGTTGACATTTTAACTGCAGAGATGCTGTCATGAACGGCTGTTATCATTTTTAATGGTGTGACACCCATGTTGATGTCACAACGTGCCTGTAGATAGCAAGCACGCCCTTGTCTGGCATATTTAAGCGTGACGTCAAAGATAGACTATATTTGGGGTGGTGTCATCTCCGAGATAACGCTTTCTTGTCGGGAGCGCCCCCTCCCTCCACAGGGAGGCAGACCGTGGCTGCACATGTGTTCGGATGTGCGAAAATTTGAGGGAAATTTTTTATCATTCTCTGATCAAAAGGCTTCTTTTTTGCTTACTGGATCATTCACATTTTAACCTGTAACCACATTGCTATTGTCCGAAATGAAATGTTTCTATCACTTCACCAACTTTATTTCACGTCTAAATGGACTTATGGTGTGACTTCTTGTTTTGTAGGTCCTTAAGCAGCCATGACAAAGTCATACGAGTTCAACTGGCAGAAGAATGTGCCCGAGTTCATGCAGGAGGGTGCCTCCTTCGACAGATTTGATGAGGTACAAATAAATACTTTCCTTTAAAAGCTTCTATTGCCACCTATCCCAGCTATGTGAAGAATGCCTGACACCCTTGACTGTCTTATTATTATCATCTACAAATTCAGCCTAAGCTGCCAAAGTCAAAGAATTCAAACCTCTATGACCTTTGATCATTTAGTCATGATATATCCTTTGGAATTGTTTAATTTTTTTAATGAATGACACTTTCATTCATTGTCTTTCCCCGCCTGAACGTGAGCGAATAAGCACCCCTCACAACCCGTAAACTACAAAGGCTGCAGGCAATATGACTGCGTCGATTTGAAATGGCTTCCGCCGATTCCACCCCTACGCACGTAGCACACACATTTGAGCAAATATGCTAAACAGCATGGATTTTTCTTCCCCCCGAAACCCCCCCACTTAAAGTACAGTGCGCCAAACAAAACCCTGCTGACAGCTAATATGTGTTATTATGTGGGTGCCTTTTAGCAACATGACATGTTTATCTACACTTTGACAGCAGGGTTCGAGCCTTAGAGGGAGAACCCATTTTTTTAATTCCATATAGTGTTTATCCTCATTCGCCGCCAGCTGTTTTCAAAGGACAAACGCATTTGGCATTCCTCATGGATTTTTAATTCAGGTATTCCAAATGGCGTTCCCTCGGTTGACGAATCGACCGGCGCGAAGGTCAACTGTCTCGACTCGGTCGTCATTCAAGCTAATAGTAAAAGGGATTTCCCGTTCTTGTTTTTCTGGCATCCATCGTGTTTCGCCTTCCTCACTCTGGTCGGAAATCAGTCGTTGACAGATGGGGAAACGTGAAAACACTATTTATCATGATTTGAGTTAAATCAATAAAAAGGTGAGGCGTGGCCAATCCTGCGTGAAAGCTATGAACTGGTCACACCGAGTGACAGGCTGGCTTTTAACGGGGTTTGCTTTATGAAAGTCATTTTTCTTCTTTTACGGCGGGAGACGGACGCCAGTGTCGGTCACGCTTAAGATTAAAGACACTCAAGCTTTTAACTCGTCTGTCACACGGCTCTCTTTTTTTCAGAATCCTGCTGTGATTAATGAAATTTATAGTAGTTTGATTTTCACTTTGCATCTTTTAAAGGTTTAAATGGTAAATGTAATTTTACCAGTCCCTTTTGAGTATTTATAGCTGAGTTTTTTATTGTACGAAACAACCTTTGGGGAGTATTAATCAAGTGTTTTGTCTTTTTAATGATTCAATCCATGAGCCTAATTATTTTCCCCCCATTTTAGGACCCGTATATCTTTGAGCCCAATTGCCAGGTGAAGGTGGATGACTATGGCTTCTTTGTCTCGTGGAAAAGTGAAGGAAAGGTACGAAGTTAAGACCCTCCAGCGTTTGTTATCCCGTGCCTCGATAATAGCGTTACGTTGCTGGAGGTGGAGCCGTGTTCGGGTCAATGTGACCCGGAGTCTTAGTTGAATATTTAAGACTGTCACGTGCCTACTTTCTGTTTTCTGATGGACATTTTTTCATCCTGCAGGAGGGCCAGGTTCTGGAGTGCTCCCTCATCAATAGTATCCGTGTCGGCGCCACCCCAAAGGTGAGGAAAAGCATGCCCCAAGGAAGAAAATCTCGTAGTGTTTAATAAAAAATGTCCACCTGGAGGTTGTACTTATTCGTCTTTTGCTTTTAATGCGCTTGGTTGAGGCGTTTAGGTCAAAAGTGGATGCACACAAGGCAGAGATTCGCATGAGTCGTTATGCCAAAATGTGACTGTCACACCCAAATGGTGACATTTCATCAAATTGCCATGTAGGAAAGCAGCTATTTCCATCATCAAGTGGAAAATTGAAGTGCAAATGCTTGGTGTAACAAGATGGATGGAATTTGGGAGTGGAGCAACACGTATAGACTGACATAACATGAAAAAGTGTATATTGGCGTACATGTGTGAGGGCACGTACCAAGATGATGTGTCCAGATAGCGGACCCTCTCCCCGCCCGCCTCCTTGTCTGTTGTTTTGCCGCTCATGTGCGAATGAGGCGCACGCAGAGTGGGACAAGAGGGCTTCTCTTGCCAGGCTAATGTCGTTACTTACACAAGCGCACGTAATGCGATGAGCCACCAGGAGACGAACGAACGGCACTCGCACGGCCTGTTGTCGGGTGGCCGTCTGCTTTGCTTTCAGCCTTTATGCACAGTTTTAGTCACAATGGATGAAAGATGAATGCGGCGTAGGGAAGTGACAATTATTTTCGCCGCGTGCTGTACTTCGATAGACTTGAGCGATTACCAGAGGCTTTTTACATTTGCATATATCGGATTTCCCGGACTTTCTTTGGATTTTGGCTGGTTTTGCGATTTGTATATGTCTTATTTTTTTTCCACTCTAATTGCCAACTGCTTGGTTTTTTTAGTGTAGTTATCCAGAAAATTGTTGAAATGTTACATGAACAGTTGCCCGGTTTGTTTATCATTCCCTATTTTATTATTACTTTTGCCTATACAGTTTGTTCTTGGGTTCTGACGAATTAAAAAAAAACTCCCCGCGTGAATGTAATTTATCCTGCAGTGCGACTTTTTTATATTTGGTTGATGCGGCTTATACTCAGGTGCGGCTTATACTCGGGTGCGACGTATCGTCCGAAAAGGGTGCCCTTTGACTCGATACAAACATTTTGAATTGAATTACACTTAATACAATTCACCGTAAAAATATAACGTTTTTCAAGATGCTTAATATATTTAAAATTGCCTTTGTCGTCGTTTAAAAAAGTTAGAAAATGCAAATTACAATGGAGTTTAATCAATGAGATGGGAGTCTCCCAAAATCGTACAATTGGTAGTTCCTGCTGTATTCGTGATCAGCATCCAAACACACTCCTGCCTTTCTTTCCATGCCAGGACCCGAAGATCTTGTCGTCCTTCGAGGCCATCGGCAAGACGGAGGCAGACCTGGAGAGCTGCGTCATCTGCATCTGCAGCGGCGCCGACCTGGTCAACCTCAACTTCATGTTCATGGTGGCGGAGAACGCGGACACGGCCAGGGTATGACAATTAAAACGCAGGACATCTTTACATTCACAATGGTTTAAAGCACAACTAAAATGGTGCTTGTTTTATTCTGACAGATGCCATGCAACCGTTCGACATTAGGTCAGCGGTGAACACCCAACAAAAAAAAGCCCCTATTCAGTCCGTCCACTTTTGAAGGCTTTTAGTCACACTGCAAAGCTTTTCGTTAATTGTGCATGGGCAACTGAATAGTCGAAACTCCCACACTCTGGCCGTGATTCGCTCCAGAGTTCGTCATTGTGCGCATTGGATTCATTCAACATTCAACTTCTATTCTTTCTCTTTTTAGTGGGGCCTTGAAGCGGGCTATCCATTTTCAACATAGTAACCAAATGGGAGAGATTTGTGTTTGTGTAACATTTATTGTGGGGGTGTGTTTTTTGTTGTTGTTTTTATGAAGGTTTTAGTGGGTCCTTGCAAACTGAAGTGTCTCCATCAATTATTGCCACTTAATCAACCAGCTATTTTAGATCTTTTTTTTTAAACTTTATTCTGATAGTAGCTTAACTAGATCTATTTTTTTAATTAACCACACATTCTCATACCTGTCAACCTCGACCAATTTCTCCACTTATTAATGATTGCAATTCCCCTTTATATAGCGATTAAAAAAAAAAAAAAAACATACAAATGCAAGGGTGCACTTAAAAGTCTAAAATTTTCTCCAAAGTGGATGTGGTGCCCAATCAGTTTGCACTAAATTCAAGTTTCTGTAGATGCACATTGCTTGCTGACGCACTATAGGCACACAACACTTTATGCTGCTTCAACTCTGGGAATTAAGAAAAAAGGCTTTGCCGTATTAAACCTTTAGAAGTGGACGAAAAAGCTTGCAACAACTTGCATTTAGCTTCTTTATTCAAGACAGTGCGGGGTATTGTCCTCGCAGATGGTCTACTCAGAGGAAGAAAAAAGTTGAGGTAAAAAGTTGAGCTTCGATTTTCTACGCTCACAGTCAATACAAGTCAAGCTTTGACAATGAAGAGAGGAGAAAAAGACTTTGATCAATAGCGGCATTGATCTTCAAAAAGACAACTGTGCGCAAACATACCTAGGATATAAAATAGTTTCTCCCGCTACCTGTATTCTTGTTCATCCAAGTTCAGTGGGCAAGGAATGCTTCTTTTGACTTGAATAGTATTTACAATGATTAAAAAAAGTCAATCTGCAGTTAAAATGTTACATTTTGGGGTTTGTCTTTAGCAAAGGTTCTTGTGTAAGCTTTGTAGCGTTTGTCACCAAACACACACATTATTACCCACGGGTTTACACACCCACACACTCTCACCAAGACACCGTCACCACCTTGCAGGATGCATTTTGCCCACAGCAGCAGACCTGAGGCCGTGATAGAGTCATTTACAGACACGGCCTGGGGTCCGCCTTATCTTGTTTAATGGCTTCATCTCGATGTCAGTCACGTGCTAGAAAGCCACCAGTGGCACAAATATCAATAACTTTTTCTCACCCGCTTCCGAATGCCCTATTCATAAACTTGGAAATCTTATTACAAGTTATTGGAGTCGCAAGGTGCGTCACATAAGAAGTCGGTGGCTGCGTGTTTTTTTATTTTTAAGCAGCTCGGATTTTGCGTCTTGGATTTTTGTGTCTTGGGTTTTTGCGTCTTGGGTTTTTGTGTCTTGGATTTTTGTCTTGGATTTTTGTGTCTTGGATTTTTGTGTCTTGGGTTTTTGTGTCTTGGGTTTTTGTGTCTTGGATTTTTGTGTCTTGGATTTTTGTGTCTTTGATTTTTGTGTCTTGGATTTTGTGTCTTGGATTTTTGCCTCTTGCTTGATACTTGTTTGTTTTGTGTGTGTAGAAATGGACGGAGGGGCTGAGATCGGTGATTCACAATTTCAAATCCAACAGCGTGTGTCCGATGACTTCGCTGAAGAAACAGTGAGTGCCGTCGGCGGTCCGCTCGCTTGCTCGCGTGCGCTTCGCTGAATAACCTGCGTGTTCCCGTCTCAGCTGGATCAAGATGTGCGTCCTGACCAATGTGAACGGCAAGATTCCCGTCAGAGGGTAAATCAAAACCATGGGGAATCGGGTTCCAAAACAGTCCCTTTCGTGCCATTAACTCTTCTATCCCAAAGGATTACGCGGACGTTTGCATCAGGCAAGACGGAGAAGGGCATTTTTCAGGCCTTGAAGGATTTAGGCCTTCCGAGCGGCAAGGTGAGTCTTCCCAAACTTTACTGCTACAACGCAACGGTAGATGGAATGGATAACCACAGGTTTTGGATTTCGTCCCCAGAACGATGAGATTGAGCAATCGGCGTTCACCTTTGACATTTTCTACGCGCTCACGCAGAAGATTTGCCCTCGCACGGACTTGGAGGACCTATTCAAGAAGATGTAAGGCTCAATCGCTCTTCTTGGATACAAGGTTTCTGTACTTGTTGACATTTCGGGTCATACTTTGACTCACTAGTTGAATTCCCGCATAACTCAGTATACACGTTTGGTTAAAAAAAAAACTTTAAAAATGAAATGCTTTTATTTTTGTATCGTTACGCGTTTGAATTGAATGGGAATTGTGCACCATGACCACAAGAAGGCAGTATAATTCAATTTAACATTTACCGTCATGTATCTATCTATCTACCCATTTTCAAACTTTTTGAGGAATTTTCCTTTTATTTTTTAAGTCTTCACCCTCGAGACCCAATCTGCCGCATCCCGTCGTAAATAACGACGACAAAGATCTTTGCCGTGCCTGCCGCACTAACTAGCTCCAGCCTCTAACCCGCCTCTCCGGTTCTCCGGCCTTAATGATCTCTTCTACCTAACGACACTTTCACAAGGGACGAGTAGCCCCCGCAAAAAAAAAAGAAAAAAGAACAGAGGAGGACAGCTTGTTTCTAATCATGTGAACTGACTGACTGCCTGCTGCGTGAACGACTGACTATTTCCAAAAGGCCTAACATTTTGTTTCATTTTCTCTTTCTAATCCATTCCTTTGCAGCAATGGGAGCAAAAGTGATTATTTAACAGTAGACCAGTTAGTCAGCTTTCTCAATGAAGTAAGCTTTTTATTATTCGTTAACTTTGTTGTGTGTGCGTGTGCATGTGTGCGTCTTGCCTTCACTACCTGGATTAGTTTTGATAGGACCCCCAATGGCCGCCTCTGCATGCCATCCCCTCGTTCTCTTCCCCCCCTTTCTCCTTTCTCGGCCCAGCCGGTGTCTGATGGGCGTTGCCACGGCAACGGGAGGGTAGAAGTTTTTTTTTCCCGTCCTGTCGCTTCCCCGCTGCTTGGATGTGTTTGTGTGGCCACCGCATTGCACATGATACAATAGAGCACCTTTTTGGTTCTGATTTGGCGTCACATTTGAATCACCGTCCCTGTGTGCTGTGTGTTAGATGTGCAATTTGATGGATTTTATTTTTTGGGGATTCGGCGTGTGGTCATTGTTTGATTTATTTTTTATTTTTTACCTTCAGAACCAGCGGGACCCTCGACTCAATGAGATTCTCTTCCCGTTCTACGACCCCAAGAGAGCCACGCAGATCATCGAGAAGTACGAGCGGGACGAAGAGCTGAAGAAGAAAGGTGAGTGAGGAGGGAGGATGAAACAATGTTGGCCTCTGCTGCCGCCTGGCAGATTAAAAAAGAACTGCAAAAAGGCTGTGATTATTTTTAGAGTTAATTTGACTTTTATTTAGAAAAAGGAAGGTTGGTACTACAATTAATTTTCAGTTGAAGGTCAAATGATATTTTGTGAAGTCCTTTGTGCAAATTTTTAAAAATATATATTTTTTAATGGTGTTAAAGATAGCAAGGAATGGGATAATATTTGTTTTATAAATTCAATTTCATAAAATACCAGGTTGTTGTAGACAGTGTCAGTATGGTCAGTGTATATTTTCTATTGTTTTAAAAATATATTTACAAAATATAATTTTTACAACCGTCTATGTTGATATCTATTTATAGTTTTAATGTGTTACTAAAAAAATCCATAAAACTTGATGTTTTAACTTCAATGTCTCAATAGATCATTGCAAAATCATGTATCTGATCTTAAGCACATATATGAGGGCTGAACATTAAATTTAGTTTTACTGATCAGTTCCACAATATTCTCTTTTTATGTATTCAAATACATTCATATCACACGATCATCGTCAAATGATTCAATTTGATTTTTAAAAAAAATGTTAAATGAAACAAAATCGTACTTATTCACCAGGCAACATGTCCAGCGACGGTTTTTGCCGCTACCTGATGTCGGACGAGAACGCCCCGGTCTTCCTGGACCGTCTGGAGCTGTGCCAGGATATGGACCAGCCGCTAGCTCACTACTTCATCAGTTCGTCTCACAACTCTTACCTGACGGGCCGGCAGTTTGGCGGCAAGTCGTCTGTGGAGATGTACCGTCAGGCCCTGCTTTCGGGGTGCAGGTATTAGTCTCCGTATGAAATGTACGCCAATCTATTTGACTGGTTCAGCGTGAAGAGCTTCGTTGTCTCTGTCAGATGCGTCGAGTTGGACTGCTGGGACGGAAAAGGGGAGGACCAGGAGCCCATCATTACTCACGGCAAGGCCATGTGCACAGACATCCTATTCAAGGTCGATTTGGAGTGCGCACACCATCTTGTGTAAAAAAGAGGATATTACAACTGATGTCATTTATTACAGGATGTCATTCAAGCCATCAGGGAAACGGCCTTTGTCACTTCGGAGTTTCCCGTTATTTTATCCTTTGAGAACCATTGCAGGTATTTGTGATGATCGTTTTTGTGGATGTCCTCTTTTTTAGAATTTAGTCTTTTGATATCCAATGTCGAGAAATTGAAGTACTGTCCAAATCGTGATGTAAACACGTACACTTGTGTGCTTGCAGTAAACCCCAGCAGTTCAAAATGGCCAAGTATTGTGAGGAGATCTTTGGCGACTTTCTCCAGAGGCAACCCCTCGAGAACTTTCCGGTAGGTTTTGTTTATCATCCAGAGCGCACACACTCGCTACAATTCTAAATGTGGCGCCCTTCCCTTTGGCAGATCGAATCCGGTCGCCCTTTACCCTCGCCGAATGACCTGAGACGAAAAATCCTCATCAAAAACAAGCGCTTGAAACCCGAAGTGGAGCAAAGTAGGCGCATGTTGTATCCTGTCGGTGTGGAAGCCATTTTGGGGCCTGATGTGTATTTTTTTTCTATGTCACGCAGAGCAACTGGAGGCCTTCAAAAAACACATGGAGGCAGGAGAGACCAACACCACCGCCATTATCATGGGAGAGGAGGACGACACGGAGAACGGTAAGGAAAGTTTGTTTTTTTAAAGAAAAAAAAAAGCTTTTGGATGCATCGTGCAGTTTAATATCTGCGTTATTAAAAATCCGGCTACGCCCTTTTTTTCCTGAGCGGGAGAAAAGGAGCCCGAAGATAAGGACACGACTTCGGAAGCACCGAGCAGTCTGTCGGAGGCTGCCACGGACAAAGAGGCCAACACTGACTCCCAACCTAAAAAAGTCCAACAGTGCAATAACAGTATCAAGAAGGTGAGTTTGCCTCATTTTTAGCAACAACATAAAATCCACTGCTTTGCTGCTTCATACTGTTTTTTTTTTTTTTTTGGCAGGCGCCCGAAGACGAGACAACAGAGGCGTCCGAAGCTACGGAAGCAGCTGACGCTACGGATATTTCCGAGGCGTCCGACCCGGACAACAACAAGAAGGTAAGTGTGCGACATCACCCGCTTTCAGCCCGATGGTACGCGCTTCTCATCCAGCGTCCAATCAGGGTGGCGACGGCTCCGAGGACCTGGAGGAGGCTTTGATTGCCCAGTATACGTACGTGGGCGCCACCACCAACATCCACCCGTTCCTGTCCGCCATGGTCAACTACGCGCAGCCCGTCAAGTTCCAAAGTTTTGATGTAGCCGAAGGTGAGCTTGCATTATTCTCTTAAATGTAGATTTTCAAAATGAGTCTTTGCAAATGTTATTTTATCCTGGTATCTTATTTTCCTCCATAGAGAAGAATATCCATCACAACATGTCGTCTTTCAATGAGTCTGTGGGCCTCGGGTACTTGAAGACGAACGCCATCGAATTTGTCAAGTATCCTTTGGACTCTGGATTACAAGGATCCTGTTTTTCAACTGTTATATTGAGCCAAAACTCAAAAACACAAACTAAACATTTACCGTATTTTCACGACTATAAGGCGCACTGCATTATAAGGCTCACCCTCAATGAATGACACATTTTATTTTTTTTCCATATATAAAGCACACTGGATTATAAGGCCTGTCTATTTTGGAGAAAACGTAAGACTTTTAAGTGCGCCTTATAGTTGGGAAAATGCGGTAATTATAACGTGTTATCTCCTAGAACATTTATCACTGTGTTATAGTAGTGTTTTTTTTATTATTGATTACATTTTATTTCAACGGAAAGTTGGAAAAGTGCAATTGAAAAAACCTTTTGGTGGTTGTAATTCAATTCTAATTCCAAGAAAAAGTTTTTAAGGATGCCAAAATGATAACATAATATTTAAAATGTCAATTTGTTGCATTTCATCAATTTAGCTCACCCTAACCAAAACCATTTTTTACATTTATTTTGCTATTGGCTAAAACGTGAACTGTGTGACTACGGCACGCACTCTCTTCCTCCAAAGGGACTGCTTGACCCAAGCTGTTCACACTAAAAATAGTCTTGCGGTGCATTTGATGTGCACACACACACACACATGCGCATGTGCGTTTTTTTCGGAACGTTCCTGATCTCCAGCCCAGCTACAACAAACGTCAGATGAGCCGTATCTACCCCAAAGGGGGCCGAGTGGACTCCAGTAATTACATGCCTCAGATCTTCTGGAACGCCGGCTGCCAGATGGTCTCGCTCAACTTCCAGACCCCAGGTACCGCATCACACGCCAGGCGGGGCCCTCGTTGACCTCACGCACACACACCAACGAGCCAGTTAAATATATATGCTCTCATAGACACGAAAGGACAAAATGTTTGACGGGATTTCAATTTACATTAATCCCAAGTATTTGAACGCAGCGTTTGCACACTAAACGAGCGTCCGTCTGCCGGCGCATTGAACTTGTAGTCAATCTACCTCTACGACGTTGCGGTTCACCGCCTCCGTGAGCCTGTTGTAAAGCAGCTGTTGCCCCCCCGCCCCGGGCGGAAGGGCCACGCGGCATATGGCCCCTCCCACGGCCAGCCATGTGCGTGGCGGCCCCAGGCTCTTTCACGAGAGGATGAGCCTTTTCTATGCTTTTGATTTTTTTCCCCCGCCTTTTCAGATTTGGCCATGCAGCTGAACCAAGGAAAGTTTGAGTACAACGGCTCCTGCGGGTGAGAGCATCTAAGTCAAGGGTGTCAAGACTCGGGTTGGTTCGCGGGCCGCATTAACGTCAACTCGATTTCACGTGGGCCGGACCATTTTAGATAAAATATTTAGGTTTTTTTTTAATAAATGGATTAAAAGCCCTAAATATTCATTTTTTTATAGATCTAAAACAATGTTTATTTGAGCTTTTTTCTTAGTAAGGGAAAATCATTTATTTAATCATTTGTTTTTCTTTTCAAAAGGGAAGCAAATTTTTCTTTAATTATGTTCCATATTAAAGTGCAAAACAGAAAATATTTTTTTATATTTTTAGATTTTACAAAATGATTTTTTAACTAAAAACACAAAGAAAAAAATGGATTAAAAATTGAAATTATTGATTTAAAGGGGGGAAATCAGGAAATATAATATACATCCATAGCTATCATTTTAATTTGATCCTAAAACAGAAAGTCAGCACTCATGATTTACTTTCCCGGGCCACACAAAATGATGCGGCGGGCCAGATTTGGCCCCCGGGCCGCCACTTTGACACCTGCAATCTAAGTCATCTGATACTAAAAATGTAATATGTATGGTGTACAAAGAAGTCGCCAAGCAGACATTATCTCTAACGGAATGAGGAAAACAAAACATGGGTTTATTGATTTTTCTATTGTCAGGTACCTGCTGAAGCCCGACTTCATGCGGCGTTCGGACCGCATGTTCGATCCCTTCTCGGAGACGCCGGTGGATGGCGTCATTGCCGCCACGTGCAGCGTCCAGGTTAGACAACGACAGCAATCCCTTTCAGTGTATCGAAGGCGAAGCTCGAACACCGGGACGTGGCTCTGTTCCTCCCCACGCAGGTTTTCTCGGGCCAGTTCCTATCGGACAAGAAAATCGGCACGTACGTGGAGGTGGACATGTACGGCCTGCCCACCGACACCATCCGCAAAGAGTTTCGCACGCGCATGGTGATGAACAACGGGCTGAACCCGGCCTACAACGAGGAACCTTTTGTCTTCAGAAAGGTACACCAACTGTGTGTGTGGAATAGTGCTGCTCTCAGCACAATGAAAAGTCTCTCAACCGTGACTGTGACTCCAGTTCCCTTTAACACACACCATCAATCACGGCCTCACGCAACACAACACACACACACACACACACATAGACACGCGCATCTGCTGTACAGTGCTCAGTGAGCAAGATCCCTTTTGTCACATGCGCACACACACACACGGCAAACACCTTGAAAAGCGCATACACGAGACTCGCCCCACTTTGCGTCCGGACCGAAGATTCTCTTATCTGTTCTCCAGGGATGAATCGTCCTTCGCTTATCTTTGGGTTCTCTCAAGCAGGGTTTCGCACCTCCTCGCGCGCACATTTGGAGATAGAAATATACAAGATATACGGCACCCCAAAATGCGCCTTGTCAGTAGTCAGATAGGCTCTCTGTTGCGCTTTATTCGCAGATGATAAGAACACTTATTACTACTAATACTACTTTGTGTTAGCCGGGTTTTAGCAAGTAGTTCAAGTTTGTCAAATATTTAAAAACACATCTGTTAATATTTAAGACACAAATTGTGATCATATGTTTTTAATTAAATTCATGAAAGATAGACGCCTGAAACTTGGTGTTTACGCGATACATTTAGCTATGGGCAATCAATAAATATATCATTTGAAATGAAATTGATGCATGAATTTAAGGATGCAATTTGGGGCTTAAATATTCTGTTAAAATTTTATCCACATAGTATGATCATATGTTTTTAATTAAATTCATGAAGGATAGACGCCTGAAACTTGGTGTTTACGGGATAAATTTAGCTATGGGCAATCAATAAATATATATCATTTGAAATTAAATGGATGCATGAATTTAAGGATGCAATTTGGGGCTTAAAAAATAAGTTAATATTTTATCCACATATTATGATCATGTTTTTAATACAATCCATGTAAGACAGACGCCTGAAACTTGGGTGTTTACGGGACAAATTTTGCTATGGGCAATCAATCAATATATATCATTTTAAATTAAATGGATGCATGAATTTAAGAACGCAATTTGGTGCTTAAAAAATCTGTTAATATTTTATCCACATATTTTGGATCATCTGTTTTTAATTACATTCATATTAGACTGAAACTTGGTGTTTACGGGACAACATTTGCTATGGGCAATCAATCAATATATCATTTTAAATGTGTGTATTGATGTCAGGTGATCTTGCCGGATCTGGCGGTGCTGCGACTGGCCGTGTACGACGACAACAACAAGCTGATCGGCCAGCGCATCCTTCCGCTGGACGGCCTGCAGGCCGGCTACCGACACATCTCGCTGCGGAACGAGGGCAACAAGCCCCTCTCGCTGCCCACCATCTTCTGCCAGATCATCCTCAAAACCTACGTGCCCGACGGCTTCGGGGGTGAGTCGAATCAAGCGCCTTGGATTCGCGTCTTGCGCTTTATGAGAAGCCTTGGGCCTTCTTTTCTATTCTCTTCCTTCTAGTCGCTTTCCCGTTCGGTAATGATGCCGCAAAAAGCTTTAAACGTGCAAATGAGAAGACATTTGCTGCTGTCGTTAAACTAAGCCAAAGGGTTCCAAGTGGGAAAACGACCAAGCTCGGTGGCTCCTCCTTCCGCCTTAAGTCACTTTTTTTATTATTTAGTGATTGCATTAAACTCTGTAAAGTCTTTATGATTTCATCCAAACTTTTGGGGGGGTTTACAAAGGATAGTTTGTTTTACGAAGGCGAGGTGAACGTTTAAAATCACGTCTTGACTTTGGTTATTTGCATATAATGCCTCCAAATCTGATCTATATCCAGAATTACTGGTAAATTGAATTTAAGAAGAAAAGTCTAAATGAACATTTTTCAATGCTTATGAACAAAATGGCCTTATTTCATGTTCATTTAAGGTAAAATAATTTGTGTGAAAAATCTATCTTAATTTTAAATGAATTTGATTAGGAGTAAATTGCAGACCAATTATCAAATTGCTGTATTTAACTGATTTTTAAAAAATTGATTGATTTTATCCGTATGTTTTCATGTACATTTACGTACATTTAAAAATGCTGTTAGTATAAATTAAACATACATAACTTTATATTTCCAATTAAATACAATTCAACTTAATAACAATAAATACACTATTAGATGATGAAAAATGAGGATCAAATGGAAAAATACCAATTCTACATAATATTAAAAAAAACAATGAATTTTTATGCATCCTTAACAAAAGTGTCTGGATTCGTTGCAGCTTTCGTCGAAGCTTTGTCCGACCCAAAGAAGTTTCTGACCATCGCCGAGAAGCGAGCCGACCAGATGAAAGCCCTGGGCATCGACACGGTATCTCGGCGCGCCGAAAACCGATCCGCCCAGTGTCCGTGGTCAAAATTGACATAAATGCTCGCCCGTCCCGCGTAAGAACGACATCGCCGACGTGCCTAGCGGGAGCTCCAAAAACGACAAGAAGGGAAAAGGCAAAGGGGACCCGGTGAAGGCCAACGTGACGGCGCAGAGCAGCGCCGACGTGGCTCAGAGCTCCAACGCGGCACAGAACAACGCGGCGGAGACCAAGAAAGGTACGTTCCCCAGTCTTATTTGAATTGTCTTATTTGCTCACCATTCGCGAACTTGCAGATAACACCTTGGTACCCAGTGTCAACATTGACGACTTGAAGCAAATGAAGGTGCGTACGTCAGAAAACTCGCTCGTAAGCAAACATCTTTGGGCAGTCAAGTCACTCGTGTCTGTCCCGATGCAGACGTACCTCAAGCTCATTAAAAAGCAGCAAAAAGATCTGTCCTCTATAAAGAAGAAGCACTCCAAGGTCAGTTCTGTGCTGTTTTTTTTTTGGAGTATAAGTCGCACTAGCAAAGAATGCACAATGAAGGGGGGAAATAATACTATATAAGTTGCACTAGAGTACCGTATTTTCACGACTATAAGGCGCACCACATTATAAGGCGCACCCTCAATGAATGACATTTTTTTTTCCATATATAAAGCACACTGGATTATAAGGCGCCCTGTCTATTTTGGAGAAAATTTAAGACTTGAAGAATTTAAGTGCGCCTTATAGTCGTGAAAATACGGTATATGTTAAAGTAAAGCACGGAAAAAGGTTCCAAATAAAAACTTGTATATGTAACGTGTACAGTTTTTTGGATAACTATAGCCGAAAACAGCGGGCTAACAAGATGTCGGCGGACAGAGTGTAAATAAATACATTTAAAAAATTTAAAAAGTGCGACTTATAGTCCGGACTATGCATTATTTGCCTGACGAACGTCTGTGGCTTTTTCCAGGATCAGAACTCGATGCAGAAAGCACACAGCACGCAGGTGGACAAGATGGCGTCGGCCCACGACAAGGAGAAGAGCACGCTGGAGAAGCTGCTGGAGAAAGCCGTCAAGAAACGAGGGTAAAATAACAAGCATACTGGCTAGATAGGCCTAATTCAATAACGCAAGTAGGGAAGGAAACTAGACTCCAAATTATTATGCAAATTGTCTTTTGGCCAAATGAGAGTCGGCATCATTTCCAAGTCAGATTAGTTTAATATTTGTGATTTTGCCTCCCAATGGCATTATTTTTCACGGGTAGGTAAAAAGTAACAATGGATTTCTTTTTTATTTAGAAAATTACAACGATTTTTGTAAATTAATTAATTTAGACATTTAAAAAAAAATACATGAATTAAATTAAATTATTTTAAGTATTTTTTGTGTTTGATCAAACTCCAACTCATCTTTTTCAAACCATACTATATTAAATTTTTTTTTTTTTTTTTTTTTTTTTTTTAAATATCGATATACCATGAAGTCCGTGAGGCATTCTAAATGTTTGCTTGGTCGTCCCTCAGGGAAAACAACTGCCAAGAACTGAGGAAGGAAACCGAAGTGAAGATCCAAGCGCTGGTGAACGACCACAAAGGAAAGGTGCGTCAATCAGACCTTTATTTTGTACGGTGAGATTTCCCACGGTTTTCACCGCCGCCTTTTGGCCCCACCTACTTTTGCAGGTAAAGGAGCTGACGGCGCAGCATACCAAGGAATGGTCGGACCTGATCGGCGGCCACGCCGGCGAAGAGCAGGCCCTGAAGGACGCCCACGTCACGCAGCAGTGCGAGCACCTCAAGAAACTGCTGAGCAGCATTCAGGATCAGCAGGCCTCGCAGCTCAAGCTCATCCACGATCGGTCAGTCGCCACTAAAAACGCGGAGAAGGTGCTCCGTCCGTCCGGACGTCTCGGTCACCGTTTTTTTCCGCTTGGGGCGCACAGGCAGAGCAAAGACATGCGAGCCAACCAGGCCAAGATGTCCATGGAGAACAGCAAAGCCATCAGTCAGGATAAGACCATCAAAAACAAGGCGGAGAGGGAAAGGTGACGTACACCTTGGCACGGTTTTCGAGATCTCAGAGGACTCGCTGACGGACGCCTTTTTTTGCAGGAGAGTGCGAGAGTTGAACAGCACCAACACCAAGAGGTTCATGGATGAGCGGAAGAGGGTGCGTAGCAACGGGAAACTCAAACGGGGAGACATTTTGTTGAATCGACTTCTCTGTGTGTGTATGTCAGTTGGCTATGAAGCACCAGAAGGAAATCGAGCAGTTGGAGAAGAACCAGAAAGAGCAGGTGGAGAAACTGGACAAGTTTAACGAACAGGTAACAACCCATTTGATTGATATAAAAGGAAAAGGTGTACTGAATGATATCAAGCTCATATTTAAAAAAAACTTGAATGCCAGCTGATTAAGTAGCTCATCCCATTTCACCATTCGTCCTTATGTAAGTGTATGTTTACATTACCATTTCATGCTTCAGCGTGTGTTTATGTAAGTGTATCTTTACATTTATGATCATTTTTTTGCGTGTTTTTTCATATGATGTGCTTTTCCTCTCCCAGCTTTTGGCATCGCATCATGAAAGTAAACAAAAAGGTAAGAAACACTTTTTTTTAGCATTCCCCATAATGTTTTGAGAGGTTGTGTGTGGAACTTAATCGTCACCTACGCAATACAAAGTGGCCATCTTGCGTGTGTCTTTTTAACTGCCATTCAATCGAATCGAATGATCGCTTCCAAGCCGCTCCAAGTTAAAATGGATTGGACCTTTATTGCCGTCAAAGGTTTTTTTTGATAACTACCATAACACATACTCTGTTCATAATATTATTTTGTGTCTGTGTGTATGAAGGCAAAGGAAATGCAGCAGATGGCCATGTTGGAGGAGGAGACGGACCGCAGACTTGCCCCAGTAGTGTGAGCGTCTGATAAACATACACATACACACACACGTAACCCCCCCTACACACACTGTAGCCCCCTCTCAACACAATTTAGCTTTGAAACTGTGCACATAAACACTTTGTTTGTATGTGACATGATTGGAATGTAGCACTGTTTGTACAATCACACTCAAAGCTGTTTTTCTATCATATTTTCGTTGAAGTAGCACTGTTGAAAATTTAAAAACAAAAACAAAGCCCATAGGACGGCGACACCTTTAACGAATACCGGTCGCCCTGTTTGTCGACCTATGTGGTGACAGGTGTTGTTTTCAATTTCATCCATTCAATCTGATTTTCCAATGGCATAGAATTGTCTTTTGCTCATGATGTCATGAATATTTTTGTATCCAAACGTATTGAAGCGTAACGCAAAAAAAGGTCGTTATCTGATTTCACTGCGGGAAAACAAAGACTTATTTTGTCGGTTCAAATGTGGGCAGAGTTGTAAAACGGGTTCATAAAGTTTTTATTTGAGTGCATTTGAATGCAAATGGATTTTAGTGGGGAAAAACAGCTGGGCGAGTTCCTTATATTTATTTATTCGACATATCAGAGGTATAAAGTATTCAAATGAAAATATTAATTACTCAATTTGTATTTTTAAATTAACCGGGGTAGTTCATTGACTATAATATAAAATACATTGAACTTTAAAGTTAAATACAACAGAACTGCAGTTGAGCATTTTTATATTGTGCAACGCTAGAGGGCGCCCATGTAATTTTTTGGGGAATGCACTCCAATAATCTGACATTAAAACCCCAAATTGCGATATAATACTTGATATAGTCATGGCATAATTCAGTGGAAAAACTACAAAAATGGCCACCAATTATCCGTCATTATGACGTGAAAGAGGAAACTCCTTCTAAAAATGTTTGTTGACATCCCCATGTAAAAAAAAAAAGTGCTTTTATTCTTTGGCTTTGCAAATGTGCCACTCGTTGTCGTTTAGGATTCTTTTAACTTATTTGATTGAATGCCAAATTCAAGGGTTGTTTCTATGGAGATCTATATATATATAGACATACACTATCTATAAATAATTGAACATATATATTGTATATATTAGATATGATGTCTCGTTCGATTGTTTGTTAGAGGCTTTTTTTCTTCTTTTTTTTGCACTTGGTTTGTTTTTCCAGTCGGTCCAGATGGTTTATCTTTTTTTTTTTTTTGTAGCTCAAACAATGTGTGTGCGGGTGTTCTTTTTTCTTTTTTTTGTATTTTTATTGTACTGTTTGACCTCTAGCAAAGACGACGCGGTTGTTACGTGGCTCCTTTAATACTGTTTTATAGTATGTGTATTAATAAATGACAGTGGAATATGGGACCTCAAAACATCCCCTTGCTTGGTTTTTTTGGGGGTGCCATCACCACAAGAAACCACAAAAATCGCCCATATATTTTTGACAAACGAGTTAACACTGGGTTTATTTTTTATTTAATTTAGACTTAATGAGTTCACTTACTTCCTACAAATAATCTTCTCGAATCAAGTCCATTCAGAATCACAAGGAGGCGCACTAGAGTGGAAAAATAAGAGTTGATCGTCAAAATCCGCCTGATTACAAATCTTCCGTTTTTTTGAAGTGGCGACAACAAAGTCAAAATGGACAAAAAGTCAATGTGATAAAAAAATGTGGCACATTGCTCCAAAATATCTAGGCAGCAAACATCCAAAAAGTCCAGCGTGCAGCGGTCACATGGTCCAGAAAGGGGCGCGTTTTGGATTCATTCAAGTTGCAAAAATACAGAAACAAAAAACCAGTCTTTTTATAGTCTTCTTATAAGCGAAAGCTGCAAAATCCATCTTTTTTATGTTGTACAGTCTAAAAGTTTGTCTGAAAAACCTCTGAAGAAAAAGTCTGAAAATCTCCATGCACCCAAATTGCCAAATAACCCCTGTCTTTCCACCTCTCTATTCAAAGGAAAAAGTGAAGGCATTCTGCGGGCTTCTGCAGTTTTCACCAAAGGGGGGAGGGTTCCCAACCCCTCTTGACACCATCGCCCCTCCCCAAACAAATCACTTCATAATTACCCACTTCCAAAAAAAAAAAAAGAGTCCAGCTATTCTCTAACATATTTCAAAAAAATCCTCCTTTTTTCCTGGCTAATTCCAGCATTAGATTTTTACAGCAACCTGGACTGAATCAAGTGAATTTTCTTCTTTTTTGCTGCATTTTTTTTTGTGGAGGATCAGAGTGGAGGGATCCCCCTCCCTCTTTTGCCTCTCTCTCTCTCTCTCTCTCTCTCTCTTTCTCTCTCTGCCTCCCGCCTCTTCCTCCTCTTCTCCTCGCTCTCTTTCCCGCTCAGCTCAGCTCAGGTGGCGCCACTCGCCGCGGCTTCGCTTCTGGAGGGGGGGAAACCGGCCTGGAAGATGGGACCAGCGGGCTTCAGCACCAAGGAGAGCGCTCGCACTCTTCCGCTCGGTCAGTGTGTCTTTTTCTTTGGATAGTATGTTTGTGATTTGGCTAAAATGTCAAATCGTGTTGATTTTTTTTATTTTTGTGGTTTTGTTCACCAAATGACTTTCCTTGCTGAACTTAATGGAGCGGAATATGAACTTGCTGCGCATTTCTCGCCTGGCTGTGGATTTTTATGCTGACTGTGGTATATTTAAGGGGGGAGTTCAGGTTCTGCGTGGGTAATCGTGTGTGTGTGTGTACTGCTGTCGTGACGCCACACTGCGGTGTGTGTCTTTTCAAGAACGTTTTGGGATTGGAAAAAAATACGATGTAGGAGTTGAAGAGCCCTTTTATGTTTTTTGGAGGGTTTTTTTGCAGACAGTGAAACAAAAGTAGAGGACTTTCCGCGCTCCTTTTTTGGACAAAATACATGAAATGTAGATTTGTTCAATTATATTGCGTTTTGTGTTTCTAACATAACATTGTGATTAGAGTTGTCCCCAATTTGTCGCTTATGTCCAGGCGCAATCTTCTTCTCCCTTATTTTAAATATATATGTATAGGAAAAAGATGTTGTATTTTTTTAGAAACATTTTATGAAATGTATGTATTTCCCGATTCATGGAAATGAATTTTATTTGCAGTCAATTTAGGCATCCATTGGTTCGCTTTGAACCTTTTTCAATTTGGATCAAATGAATGAATAGATGGCTCCGTTGTAGGGTTGACTTGACGTTGTTTCCCGCGCAGGCGCATGGCCGCTGTTGCCGCTGTTGCCGCTGTTGCTTCTGTCGGCGACGGCGTCGGGCGAGCTGGAAGGAGAGAACCTGTCGGGTCTGTCGAGCGATCCCGACCGAGCCATCTTCGCCGTGCGGGAGAACGGCACCACGTGCCTGATGGTGGAGTTTGCCGTCAAACTGCTGGTGCCCTATGACGTGCTGGCGCTCAACCGCATTGACGTAAGTGGCTGGCCCCGCCCCTCGCTTCACTTTTTGGGGCATTTCAGATGGGTCAACGTGAAAGATGTGTTGGCATTTGGACCTTTCTGAAGATGTTTTTTTTTTTTTTTCGTGTGACAGCTGATCACCGAGCAGGCGTCCTTCACGCTCCCTCGCAACGCTCACATCGACGGAAAGTGTGGCAGCAGCGAGTCGGAGATTCACATCAGCTGGAAAAACGATGCCTACGTGCTGCGCTTCTACTTTTCCAAGGTGCCACAACACACACACACACACACACACACACACACACACAGACTAAGGGTGAAAGGTCATATACACCTTTATCAAACTTTTTTCCCACGGTATATTTAATCCAGAGTATGTATTTTCTACTATATAACGTTCTTTAAGGAATTTGAAGAGGGGGAAAAGCTTAAAATACAAAATGGTCATTTTTAGGGAATAAAAGCCTTACTGTACATGGTCATTTTTTAAAGAAAAAAGCCTTACTATACTATGTCGTTTTTTATGAAAAAAAGCCTTACTATACTATGTTTAAAAAAAAAACCTTTACTATACTATGTCGTTTTTTTTTCCAGAAAAAAAGCCTTACTATATATACTCACTATACTATGTCGTTTTTAGGGGAAAAAAGCTTACTATACTGTCGTTTTTTTAAGAAAATAAGCTTTACTATGTCATTTTTTAAAGAAAAAAACGCCCTACTATACTATGTCGCTTTTTAAAGAAAAAACGCCTTACTATACTATGTCATTTTTTTAAAGAAAAAAAGCCTTACTGTATATACTATGTCGTTTAAAGTAAAAAAGCCTTACTATACTATGTCGTTTTTTAGGGAAAAAAGCAATACTATACTGTGTCGGTTTTTTTTTTTTTTTCAGAAAAAAAGCCTTACTCTACTATGTAGTTTTTTTTTTCAGAAAAAAAACCTTACTAAACTATGTAGTTTTTTTGGGGAAAAAAAAGCTTTACTATACTATGTCGTTTAAAGTAAAAAAGCCTTACTATACTATGTCGGTTTTTTTTTCAGGAAAAAAAGCCTTACTATACTATGTCGTTTTTTAGGGGGAAAAGCCATACTATACTATGTCGGTTTTTTTTCTTCAGAAAAAAGGCCTTACTATACTATGTCGGTTTTTTATGCAAAAAAAAGGCTTACTATACTATGTCGTTTTTTAGGGGGAAAAGCCATACTATACTATGTCGTTTTTTTTTCTTCAGAAAAAAGGCCTTACTATACTATGTCGGTTTTTTATGCAAAAAAAAGGCTTACTATACTATGTCGTTTTTTAGGGGGAAAAGCCATACTATACTATGTCGGTTTTTTTTCTTCAGAAAAAAGGCCTTACTATACTATGTCGGTTTTTTATGCAAAAAAAAGGCTTACTATACTATGTCGTTTTTTAGGGGGAAAAGCCATACTATACTATGTCGGTTTTTTTTTCTTCAGAAAAAAGGCCTTACTATACTATGTCGTTTTTTTATGCAAAAAAAAGGCTTAGTATACTATGTCGTTTTTTAGGGGGAAAAGCCATACTATACTATGTAGTTTTTTTTTCTTCAGAAAAAAGGCCTTACTATACTATGTCGGTTTTTTATGCAAAAAAAAGGCTTACTATACTATGTCGTTTTTTAGGGGGAAAAGCCATACTATACTATGTCGGTTTTTTTTCTTCAGAAAAAAGGCCTTACTATACTATGTCGGTTTTTTATGCAAAAAAAAGGCTTACTATACTATGTCGTTTTTTAGGGGGAAAAGCCATACTATACTATGTCGGTTTTTTTTCTTCAGAAAAAAGGCCTTACTATACTATGTCGGTTTTTTATGCAAAAAAAAAGGCTTACTATACTATGTCGTTTTTTAGGGGGAAAAGCCATACTATACTATGTCGGTTTTTTTTCTTCAGAAAAAAGGCCTTACTATACTATGTCGGTTTTTTATGCAAAAAAAAGGCTTACTATACTATGTCGTTTTTTAGGGGGAAAAGCCATACTATACTATGTCGGGTTTTTTTCTTCAGAAAAAAGGCCTTACTATACTATGTCGGTTTTTTATGCAAAAAAAAGGCATACTATACTATGTCGGTTTTTTTTCTTCAGAAAAAAGGCCTTACTATACTATGTCGGTTTTTTATGCAAAAAAAAGGCTTACTATACTATGTCGTTTTTTAGGGGGAAAAGCCATACTATACTATGTCGGGTTTTTTTCTTCAGAAAAAAGGCCTTACTATACTATGTCGGTTTTTTATGCAAAAAAAAGGCTTACTATACTATGTCGTTTTTTAGGGGGAAAAGCCATACTATACTATGTCGGGTTTTTTTCTTCAGAAAAAAGGCCTTACTATACTATGTCGGTTTTTTATGCAAAAAAAGGCTTACTATACTATGTCGTTTTTTAGGGGGAAAAGCCATACTATACTATGTCGGTTTTTTTTCTTCAGAAAAAAGGCCTTACTATACTATGTCGTTTTTTTATGCAAAAAAAGGCTTACTATACTATGTCGTTTTTTAGGGGGAAAGCCATACTATACTATGTCGGTTTTTTTTCTTCAGAAAAAAGGCCTTACTATACTATGTCGGTTTTTTTTTCAGGAAAAAAAGCCTTACTATACTATGTCGTTTTTTAGGGGGAAAAGCCATACTATACTATGTCGTTTTTTTTTCTTCAGAAAAAAGGCCTTACTATACTATGTCGGTTTTTTATGCAAAAAAAAGGCTTACTATACTATGTCGTTTTTTTAGGGGGAAAAGCCATACTATACTATGTCGGTTTTTTATGCAAAAAAAAGGCTTACTATACTATGTCGTTTTTTAGGGGGAAAAGCCATACTATGTCGTTTTTTTTTCTTCAGAAAAAAGGCCTTACTATACTATGTCGGTTTTTTATGCAAAAAAAAGGCTTACTATACTATGTCGTTTTTTAGGGGGAAAAGCCATACTATACTATGTCGGTTTTTTTTCTTCAGAAAAAAGGCCTTACTATACTATGTCGGTTTTTTATGCAAAAAAAAGGCTTACTATACTATGTCGTTTTTTAGGGGGAAAGCCATACTATACTATGTCGGTTTTTTTTCTTCAGAAAAAAGGCCTTACTATACTATGTCGGTTTTTTATGCAAAAAAAAGGCTTACTATACTATGTCGGTTTTTTATGCAAAAAAAAGGCATACTATACTATACTATGTCGGTTTTTTTTCTTCAGAAAAAAGGCCTTACTATACTATGTCGGTTTTTTATGCAAAAAAAAGGCATACTATACTATGTCGGTTTTTTTTCTTCAGAAAAAAGGCCTTACTATACTATGTCGTTTTTTTATGCAAAAAAAAGGCTTACTATACTATGTCGTTTTTTAGGGGGAAAAGCCATACTATACTATGTCGGTTTTTTTTCTTCAGAAAAAAGGCCTTACTATACTATGTCGGTTTTTTATGCAAAAAAAAGGCTTACTATACTATGTCGTTTTTTAGGGGGAAAAGCCATACTATACTATGTCGGTTTTTTTTCTTCAGAAAAAAGGCCTTACTATACTATGTCGTTTTTTTATGCAAAAAAAAGGCTTACTAAACTATGTCGTTTTTTAGGGGGAAAAGCCATACTATACTATGTCGGTTTTTTTTCTTCAGAAAAAAGGCCTTACTATACTATGTCGGTTTTTTATGCAAAAAAAAAGGCTTACTATACTATGTCGTTTTTTAGGGGGAAAAGCCATACTATACTATGTCGGTTTTTTTTCTTCAGAAAAAAGGCCTTACTATACTATGTCGGTTTTTTATGCAAAAAAAAGGCTTACTATACTATGTCGTTTTTTAGGGGGAAAAGCCATACTATACTATGTCGGTTTTTTTTCCTTCAGAAAAAAGGCCTTACTATACTATGTCGGTTTTTTATGCAAAAAAAAAGGCTTACTATACTATGTCGTTTTTTAGGGGGAAAAGCCATACTATACTATGTCGTTTTTTTTTCTTCAGAAAAAAGGCCTTACTATACTATGTCGTTTTTTTATGCAAAAAAAAGGCTTACTATACTATGTCGTTTTTTAGGGGGAAAAGCCATACTATACTATGTCGGGTTTTTTTCTTCAGAAAAAAGGCCTTACTATACTATGTCGGTTTTTTATGCAAAAAAAAGGCTTACTATACTATGTCGTTTTTTAGGGGGAAAAGCCATACTATACTATGTCGGTTTTTTTTCTTCAGAAAAAAGGCCTTACTATACTATGTCGGTTTTTTATGCAAAAAAAAGGCTTACTAAACTATGTCGTTTTTTAGGGGGAAAAGCCATACTATACTATGTCGGTTTTTTTTCTTCAGAAAAAAGGCCTTACTATACTGTGTCGTTTTTTTATGCAAAAAAAAGGCTTACTATACTATGTCGTTTTTTAGGGGGAAAAGCCATACTATACTATGTCGGTTTTTTTTCTTCAGAAAAAAGGCCTTACTATACTATGTCGGTTTTTTATGCAAAAAAAAGGCTTACTATACTATGTCGTTTTTTAGGGGGAAAAGCCATACTATACTATGTCGGTTTTTTTTCTTCAGAAAAAAGGCCTTACTATACTATGTCGGTTTTTTATGCAAAAAAAAAGGCTTACTATACTATGTCGTTTTTTAGGGGGAAAAGCCATACTATACTATGTCGGTTTTTTTTCTTCAGAAAAAAGGCCTTACTATACTATGTCGGTTTTTTATGCAAAAAAAAGGCTTACTATACTATGTCGTTTTTTAGGGGGAAAAGCCATACTATACTATGTCGGTTTTTTTTCTTCAGAAAAAAGGCCTTACTATACTATGTCGGTTTTTTATGCAAAAAAAAAGGCTTACTATACTATGTCGTTTTTTAGGGGGAAAAGCCATACTATACTATGTCGTTTTTTTTTCTTCAGAAAAAAGGCCTTACTATACTATGTCGGTTTTTTATGCAAAAAAAAGGCTTACTATACTATGTCGTTTTTTAGGGGGAAAAGCCATACTATACTATGTCGGTTTTTTTTCTTCAGAAAAAAGGCCTTACTATACTATGTCGGTTTTTTATGCAAAAAAAAAGGCTTACTATACTATGTCGTTTTTGTTAAAGCCTTACCATTCTATGAAGTTTTTTTAAGAAAAAAAAGCCTTACTATACTATGTCGTTTTTTTTTGAAAAAAAAGCTTCCTAAACTATGTAGTTTTTTTGGGGGGGGAAGCCTTACTATACTATGTCGTTTTTAATGAAAAAAGCCTTACTATACTATGTCGTTTTTTAGGGAAAAAAAAGCCTTTCTATACTATGTCGTTTTTGTTTTCAGAAAAGAAGCCTTATTATACTATGTCGTGGAGTATTGTTACCCATCCCATCCTGTTACCTCGTTCTTGTAAAAAAAAATGTCCGAAGCAGTCCAGTGTTTGTAAAAAGGCCCGTTTGCATTTCAGGAGCTGCGTGCCAAAGGCGCGGAGGTGTGGAAAATCAGCAAGGTCCAGTTGGTGTACGACACCTCCGAAACGTCTCACTTCATCAACGCCTACAACCGTGAGTGGCCATTTTCCGTCCGCCCGAACCGAGTCGAGCTTTCGAGCGCTTTCTTCGCCTTCCTGCTTTTCAGCCGGCAAGCACACGGCCAGCAGCCGCCGCCTGTCGGCGATGGTGACGCCGGGCGGCCGCTCCTTCGCGTGCGCCGCCCAGCAGACGCTGACCCTCATCAGCAGCGACCACCAGAAGGGCGTCACCATCAGCATGTACGACGCCCAGATTCAGCCCTTTGACATGACCGCCGATTTTGTCTTCAGCGAGCGTGAGTCGCCGCGCCCAAACGCATGCGTACTCTCATTTAACAATGTGGTTCGCAGAATTCTCAGACTTTTTCTAGTTTAAAAGTGATGAAATGAAGCACACGTTTTCATGTACAGTGGTACCTCGACATACGATCGTAATCCGTTCCGAGACTGAGATCGTATGTCGAGCTTTTTGTAACTCCAGCGAACGTTTCCCATTCAAATGAATTGAAAACAAATTGATTCGTTGCAACCCTCTGCAAAAACACCAAAAACAGGATATTGGATTGGAAAAAAATGTTTTATTTCTTCTAATTCGCCATATATTGACAAAGTAATAAATAACGAGTGGTTTAATAGTAATAAAATGTGTTTAATAGATGTAAAATTAGACGCATTTTGCGGCTGGGAGAGACAACGACACACGCGGAGGCTGTTCGGGGGCGACTTTATCCACGGCACTCGTAAACGAACAAACAAATTTAAATGAACTTGGATAAATATATACAAACACACTCAAACATACGTTTAATGTAACTTTATACAAAACTGAATTCTAGTTTTGTCTTAATCTTTTGTTACCTTGGTTTTCCGGGTTAGCGGTTTGCCACGCCTCCACCCTCACGTTCGCTATCGATGGACTGTTTGCTGTTGTACTATTCCCTTCAAAATATTCCCAAAATGATGCACACAAATGTCCTCACAACAGGATAACGCACGACCACTTGCCTACGAGAAATAGTCTTTAAAGAACGATCGCGGGACCTTCTTTCCTTAGAAAGAATAACAGGAAATGCAATAGCTGAGGTTACCCACGTATTGATTGTGGGTCATGAAGTTTTATTCTGAGAAAGGGTGCCATTGGCTATTGGTGTTGTGTGCACGAGTATACTTCATTACCCAGAAAGCCCTCTTTTTGCCCGGGCATGCGCGTTGTGCGTTTCCTGGTCGAAACTCGTCTGAATAAATCGTTCAGTCCTCGGAGATATATAGTAGTTATACACGAAAGAGATGCGGCAAAAAAAGACAATGATAAACAGCCTCTCATGTCATGGCCACCTGGCTTGGTCGCATTTCGAAATTTTAATTGTACCGCGAGCGAAGTATTCGATCGAAATTTTCGTCGTACCACGAGCATGTCGTATGACGAGCATGTTGTATCACGAGGAACCACTGTATTTTTATTTTTACGGCTCTCAAGGAGTCAATTGGCCCTAAAAATGAAAACCAGCGTTGCACAAATCCATTTATTTGATCATTTTTTTTGTCTTCTCAGCATACAAGTGCATCACGGACCAGCGCGAACGTCTGGAGGAGACGCTGCCGCTCATCCTGGGCTTCATCCTGGCGCTCATCATCGTCATCACGCTGACCGTCTACCACTTCCACCTCAAGTTGAGTGCCAGTAACACGCCCCCGCAAATGCCACGCGACCGCTCCATGTACAAAAACATGTAGAAAGAAAGCTCCGGCGCCCTCGACGGCGGCAAACCCGTTAAAGTACAAAATAACCACTTTCCACCAACACCATTAAGCGACATTGTCCCGTTTCAAACGAACACGCCTTCTCCATACGTGTGCGTTTATTTTGTCGTGTTCTTTCTCATTCGGTGTTGCTTTTAAAGCTAAAAAAAAAAACACACACTAAAGGAAGTAAGCCTAATCCCGTTCGAAATGTGCTAAATATTATTTTCCTGAAAAACTATGCATAAAAACCTCTGCTGAAAACACGTCTTTGGGGTCTTTTTGTTGTGCATGGATTTGCAATGAAGGAAGAACAGCTGGCAGCCACCAGTCTCATGACTTTCCAGGACCGCAAAGCGGTTGATATGCTTCTGACGGTTGATGTGCTCTTGAGGGAGAAGGGGGCGTATGCAATGTTTGAAAATGTTGCACTCAACAACACGTCCCCCAATGGGTCCCTAACCTGGGCAGACCCTGAACCGGAAACGAAGAGGCACTCTGGAGTGGAACCATCCACCTTCTGGCAGACTGGTGGGATAAGGCCTTTGCCAAATGTAAAAAAAAATGGCCTTCACCGAGGTGATATCAATAGCTGTTTTAGCTAATACTTTGACAATGTGTGGATATTGTCTTATCCCCTGTTACACTTTTTGCTAGACCAGGGGTAGGGAACCTATGGCTCGGGAGCCATATGTGGCTCTGTCCATGGGTGCATATGGCTCTCCACTAACCTGTGAGGTAAAATATGGAAATCCGTAGTGAGAGAGCCAAGTCCCAAATGCACCAATAGGAGCTTCACGTTGACACAGTGGAGTTGAGACTACCACTTTAATCATAATTTAGTTTTTCATTACTCATCTCATTAATACTGATGATTAGCAACAGCATAAAAATGTTGTCAAAAGAATTCAAAGACTTTTTGTGATTAAAAAGTGATGAAATGACAGAAAAAAAATTATCGCACATTTTCATACATTTTTACTTTTAAATTCTGAGAATGGCTCTTTAGCAATAACATTAAAAAATAAGAATTGTTTATGGCTCTCTCTTTCAAAAAGATTCCCGACCCCTGTGCTAGACCGACTTAGGGTTGATACGGTAGCTCTAACAAATTCCGAATGACAAGGATTGTATCTCCTTATTAGACAGCCTACTGCTGATAACATTGATGTCCAGGATGATGCAAATTATGAAAATGAGTTGAACGAGAATGATTTTGTTCTTCCTTTTTCAGGCCAGATATGCAAGTAAGGTGAATTCTGGTAAGGATGGAGACAACGGACTTCCCCCAAGTGTATTTGTATTTGTCATAAATAAATAAAAAATGATTATGGGATTGCGTACACATATAATATTAGGGGGGAATGTTAGGTTTATCATTATTATAGATGTGTATCAATATGTACTTGCAATGAAGAGTTATTGTTGCAATAATGATTAATACCCTTAAATCATTATTAGTAATATTTAATTAAAATTGGAAGACATCTTTCACATATCTGGTTACAACTTGCAAGGAGCCACACTCCTAACGCGCCTTCGTTCCTGAGCATTTCTGACGTGTAGTATATTTTGCATCGTATTTAGTCGCGACAAACGGAAAACATTTCAATGTAATCTGATTCAAAACAATTGCCATTATTACATTGAAACCAAAACACCTGCGTAAGATTTTGCAGTATAAGCATAATAATTTCTTTAGAAGGTAAACTGCCGGCGTCCCAGACAAAACAATTTATGAGTCCTTCGTAGACCTTCATTGCGAACTTGCATCTGGGTGTCTGGGTTGCCAGGTCTATCTCCCAGTAACAGTCAGTCGTTGGAGGGTGAGGTGTTATGTCAACAAGCTGGAGCCAGCAGAGTGACCTCGAGTTTGTCCCAGTCTCAAATTAAAGACACTCTTATACAAAAGTAATTAAAATGCATACATCTATAATATCATCATAGCCTTATTACTTATTAAAAATGCTTACAAAACATATAGAAACGTCCCATAATAAATCCAACAGTTATTGACATTAATACAAATCTCTTGCAAAAGTAAGGACTGTGGTTCGCATCAAGAGGACTGGGAATGGCCTTGGGCAGGAAGATGGGTTCACAACAAGAACTGTGGACTGTTTTTGGCTTGGGCAGGATGAGTCCACAACAAGCGCCCTTGGGAACTGTGGACTGTTTTGGCTTCGCAGGACGGGTCCACAACAAGGCGCTCTTGGGAAGGTTCGACAGACCTACAATTGTTTTGATGACTGTGATAAATTGTTATGAAACTCTAAAGTTGTTTAGACTTCTGTGGGGCATGGCGTTAAAATCTTATGAATAAATTAGCGAGGGAGACCTGGAGTTGTTAGAATTATCCTGACCGGAGTCGCAGAATTGATGTATTCTCTTCTTGCAAGAATTAAACAAAGATATGACTTCCGATGCCTCTGATTGTGAATTTGGAAATACCTAAGGATTATTCCTACAACGTCCATCGCTGTCTTGTTGAAGGCGCTACAAGAAAATGCACCGACCGCCACTGTACGAAGCATTCGTTGTGTGTCAAATTTTGAATGGAATAATGGTGAGTTGATATAAAATACTAAGTCAAATATTACTCAATATTTGTTGAAATTGGCTTACTATTACGTACTGTTTTATAGGATCAAGGCCACAAAACTCAAGACTAATCTACGTCATCTTCAAAACATAGACAATGAGTTGGGAGGAGGACAAACCACCTCTTGGAGTGCGGTAATCAAGCCACCATCTTTTGGTGGTTACGCCTATTGTCGAAGCAGCTGAGTTAATTAAGCGCATGCGCAGTAACCGTTCCTTTTGGGATGGCTTGTCCCACGCTGCAGGTCGACGAGCAACGAGGTAAGGAATTGCGTTTTTATCACGCTATCGGGAGATTTTTCAGCAATCAATTGAGCCCAAAACGCCAACAAATCTCTTAGTTTAATGCCAGGTTTAACACACCGTCGACAATTTAAGTGTCGGCTTCTTTGTGCCGTATGTTACTAGTTAGCATTAGCGTTAGCGTCACGATTTGACTTAAACGGTATGTTGACCGTTTTCTCCATTATTGAGTCGTGTAGCAGGACTTTAAATTTAATCAAACAACGCCGAGACATCAACCGACAGTTTGCTGGGTAAATGTTCACTCTAGAATGACATCCAAAGGCACGGCTTAGTTCCTGTTGTATGTAATGCTAGTTTGCATTGCGAGTGCTAAACACTCGTTGCCGATGTGTAATTGTTCTGTTTTTACAAAAAAATCACTTATACAAAACTGTTAAGCCAACTTTTTCCTAGCTGTTAACGTCAGTCTGTATATTTAATCGCCATATACAAAACTATTAATCCAACTTTCTCCTAGCTCACTGGTGTCAAAGCGGCGGCCCGGGGGCCAAATTTGGCCCGCTGCGTCATTTTGTGCGGCCCGAGAAAGTAAATCATGAGTGCCGACTTTCTGTTAGGATCAAATTCAAATGAAGATTATACATGTATATTATATTTCCTCATTTTCCCCTTTTTAAATCAATAATTGTAGTTTTTTACTCCCTTTTTTTTCCTTTTTGTGTTTTTGTTCTAAAATCATTTAATAAAATATAAAAATAAATATATTTAAACAATTCTGTTTTCCACTCTAATATTGAACATATTCCCAAAAATATTTTGTTTCCTTTTGAAATGAAAAACAAATTATTATAAGATAATTTCCCTCGAAGAAAAAAAAAGCTCAAACAAACTTTTTTAGATCTATAAAAACTGAATATTTAGGGCTTTTAATAGTTTTTTTATCCAATTTAAAAAAAAAAAAAAAAAAAAAAAAAAATTCAAAAATGGTCCGGCCCACGTGAAATTGAGTTGACGTTATTGCGACCCGCAAACCAACCCGAGTTTGACACACTTGTCCTAGCTGTTAACGTCAGTCTGTATATTTAATCGCCTTGTCTGGAAAAGGAAAAATAGCACTTGGCACTCGCTAACTAATTTTCATTCTTTATCTTGATGGTTTATTAAATTTCTTGTAAGATTTCTCTATCCCGTAATTGTTTGGCAACCCCCAAATACCTTGGTTAAATCAAGTTTTCCCTGTTTAGCATCAAGATAAAACTACTTCCCCCAAAAAACAACTAAGCCTATCTGTTGAATCTCCAGCCTCTATATATGCTAACTTGTGCTTTTTTTTTGGTGCAAATTTTCCCTGTTTAGCACCAAGATGCAGCTCTTCTAGCATGCCTAGAGGACTCTTGAGGTTATAGCAGAGGAGCCTGGGCCAGATGAAGGTAAAACTACACCCCCCAAAAAAGTTGAATCTCCATTCTATATATTCTAACTTGCTATCTTTTGCATGCAACAGGCCTGAGAGATCTTCCTTGCAAGTTGCCCACTTGAATCATATGGTGTCTCTGTACTTCTAAATAAAAGCCCAAATCATCATGGTGATGTTTCACTGGCCGTTCATTTCCACAGCTCTTTGACTAAATCTTTAAGGTAAGAAGGATCTCAGTTAATGTTAGAGCAGGAATTCTAAGTATTCATTCCCAATTTTATTTTCGAAGTGTTTATACCCCCAGCATTTTTTCCTTTCATTGTGTTCATTCTCCCAATTTTATTTTTGAAGTGTTTATACCCCCAGTTTTTTTCCTAAGTATTTATTCCACCAGCTTTTTAATTTTCTTTCATTGTGTTCATTCTCCCAACGTTTTTTCCCAATTTTATTTTCTAAGTGTTTGTTCCCCCAGTTTTTTTCCCAAGTATTTATTCCACCAACTTTTTAAAACTATATACACCCTCAGTTTTATTTTCTAAGTGTTTATTCCGCTAGTTTTTTAATTTTCTTTCTTCGTGTTCATTCCCCCAGCATTTTTTCCCAATTTTATTTTCTAAGTGTTTATTACCCCAGCTTTTACAAAAAAATTATATGTATATACCCCCAGTTTTTTCCACTAGTTTTTTAATTTTCTTCATGTTCATTCCCCCAATTTTATTTTCTAAGTGTATATACCCCCCGTGTTTTGCCAGTTTTTAAAAAAAATTGTATGTATATACCCCCAGTTTTTTCCTAAGTGTTTATTCCACTAGTTTTTTAATTTTCTTCATGTTCATTCCCCCAATTTTTTCACTAAGTGTTTTCCCAATTTTATTTTCTAAGTGTATATACCCCCAGTGTTTTGCCAGTTTTTCTAAGTGTTTATTCCACTAGTTTTTTTTTCTAACATTTTATTACCCATTTTTTAATTTTTATTTTCACCAATCAACACTTCAATGTAATGCCAACTATGTTAAAGTTGAAATGTTTACCTGTAAATAAAAAAATTTAAACTTGCATTGTTACCTGCATTTTTTTGTTAGATAAAGACAAACACATGTATACATTTAAAAACTTTTATTTTGAAAAACTTCAGAGATTTTCAAATGGACAAAGACACTCCCCTTGGCACCAGGTGGAAATCTGGAAAATAAGGGGGTCAATACAAAGTAAAACACCATTCACAAGGTCTCACCTTTTATTTTGAAAAACTCCACTGATAGGTTTTCGCGCAACCACCAGCCCCGCGAAATGGGGGGTGCCTCAGGCTATCTGTACATAGGCAGGAAACCTTGTCCCCCCTGTGGAATTCTGGAAAACGAAAAAAGGGGGTCAATATACAAAGTTAAGTAAAAAACCATTCACAAGGGCTCACCTTTTATTTTGAAAAAGTTTGGAGATAGGTTCTCGCGTAACCACCAGCCCCGCGAAATGGGGGGTGCCTCAGGCTATCTGTACATAGGCAGGAAACCTTGTCCCCCCTGTGGAATTCTGGAAAACGAAAAAAGGGGGTCAATATACAAAGTTAAGTAAAAAACCATTCACAAGGGCTCACCTTTTATTTTGAAAAAGTTTGGAGATAGGTTCTCGCGTAACCACCAGCCCCGCGAAATGGGGGGTGCCTCAGGCTATCTGTACATAGGCAGGAAACCTTGTCCCCCCTGTGGAATTCTGGAAAACAAAAAAAAATGGGTCAATACACGGAGTTAAGTAAAAAACCATTCGCAAGGTCTTACCTTTTATTTTGAAAAACTCCACTGATAGGTTTTCGCGCAACCACCAGCCCCGCGAAAAGGGGGGTGCCTCAGGCTATCTGTACATAGGCAGGAAACCTTGTCCCCCCTGTGGAATTCTAGAAAACAAAAAAAAATGGGTCAATACACAGAGTTAAGTAAAAAACCATTCGCAAGGTCTTACCTTTTATTTTGGGAAAACATAAAGGGTCAATAGATTAAATACAGACTATGGCCTAATTAAGTCAAATTTAGCTTTTTTTCTATAAACCATCAAAAGGCAATATTAGACATATTCCTGATGGTGTGCTGCAGAAAGACTAAAAAATGATCCGAGTCTTTAAATGCCCATATCCAGTCTATATTTTGATGTGGTGGGAAATATAGAAAACACAATGGACAGGGGCGCACGAGGTACAAATTACATGAAAATAATAAATAAAATAAATCCTACTTCTGCCTTGAGTTTTTCAGTCAATTATTTCAAATCCATTCTTTCTTTAAAAAATAAATATTCAATAAGCTTCTGTTTTTCTCTTCTTATGCCAAGGAAAAAAGTTTAAATTTTGTCAAAACCACATTTAAAACTAAAAATGAAACGGTCCCAGCCCTGGGGTCTTTAAGAAAGTTAACGGGGTAAAAGTATATAATCTATTCGAGTGCACAGTTCTACTACATGGCAGAATTTTTCGTACCAATTTTGTCATACGCAGTTATCTGGGTTAGATGACAATTAGGCTTTTGTTGAGTCAATGATTACAAAGCCTATGTTCGCTTATTATTTGCAAGTTCAGAAAGATGTGAAACTCACAAGCGGTAGCTACTTCTACACTTGCCACTATAGTATTTTTTTAATTAAATTCAATAGGGATGACCCTACTTTACAGTTTTTCATTTATCGTAGCCATGTCTGGTCTACATTAACCGTGATAATCGAGGGATTACTGTTTATTCCTTACACGTCCACTAATGGCATTTGTGTGGGTGACTTATCCACAGGTTTTTGCTATTTAAAAAACAAGCTAGTTAGTGTTTTCATTCAAAAGTTGAATGTATCATGATAAAAAACGAGCCAATTGCGCAAAGCCTTGAATACTGAACGCTGACGTTTAAATATTACACGGATCGAAGGATTACTGTTTATTCCTTACACGTCCACTAATGGCATTTGTGTGGGTGACTTATCCACAGGTTTTTGCTATTAAAAACCACCAAGCTAGTTAATGTTTTCATTCAAAAGTTGAATGTATCCTGATAAAAATCGAGCTAATTGCGCAAAGCCTTGAATACTGAACGCTGACGTTTAAATATTACACGGATAGAGAAAATCGGAACTACGTATTTAAAAATGACTCACTTTGTTACGGCGTCGACAAGATGCCCCTTTCTGGTCGTTTTGGCCACATTCTTGAAGTTTCCCAGCAGTCTGTGCTCGTTGAGGAACTGAAACACACAATGGAATGATTTCTTTTTAAACAAAGAGCGATCGGTAACGCAATGTAGCCAATTTGTTTGCAAACATTTTGCCGTCTGCACACACATGGGGCTAGCTAGCTAGCTAGCTACATAGCGTCAACGAATCATGCTCTTATCACGCTCAAGACGAGAACTGGGGCTTCGAAATCCCCAAACGACAACGTACCGAATGTGCTGCATCGTCCCGTGAGAAGTTTGTCAGGCTTTCTTCGGCAAATCGTCACTTTTGAGCTGCTCTGCAGTGCACGACCGTGCAGCATCCTGGCAGCCTCCTGGCCCATCAGCCATCTTGGGGTTTGACGTCAGCTATTTGAACTGTGACCTTGGCCACGCCTATTAAAAAGAGACACACACAAAATATAGTCAATTGTTTTCATAATAACGTGCGTTAGTCAGTGTGTGTGTGGGGGGGGGGCGCTGTAAATGCTTTTGGGTTGGACTTTAATACTTAAAAAAAAATACATTGTTTTCATAATAACATGCATTAGTCAGTGGGTGGGGCGGGGGCGGGGCTGTAAATACGTGTTGATTGGGCATTCATACTTAAAAAAAACACATTGTTTTCATCATAACGTGCATTAGTTAGTGGGGGAGCTGTAAATATTTTTGGGTTTGGGCTTTAATCCTTTAAAATACAGTATTGCACATTATGAACATTGTGATGACATGCACTTTAGTGTTTGTTTTTTATTTCTAGATATTCCAATTATGACTAGGTAAAGTGTGGCCAATTCGTGGTGTAGAGGTTCGTTCACCTGACTACTGTGTGGGCAGGCAGGGTTCAAATCTCGGTGGATGGTGAACCATTTTGCCATTAAAAAAGACTAAGTCATTCAGTCTCTCCTTAAATAAAAGCACCAAATGACCATGTATAGGCAAGAGAAAAAACCTTTACTATACTATGTTGTTTTTTTGAGAAAAAAAGTATTACTATACTATGTTGTTTTTTTGAGAAAAAAGTATTACTATACTATGTCGTTTTTTAAGAAAAATAGCCTAACTATATATACTGTCGTTTTTTAAAGAAAAAAGCCTTACTATATATACATGGTCGTTTTTTAAACAAAATGCCTTACTATACTATGTCGTTTTTTAAGAAAAAAAGCCTTACTTTTTTTTCTGCTAGTCTATACTTACCCGTCTTTATAGCAAACCACTGTATGAGCATCCCCCTTTAGTGACAAATAACGTTGCGCTCCAAAATGAAAAGTGTCCATTATTTCCAGCGCCGTCTTTTTTTATTTAGTGAGCTTCTCCTCTGCCTTTTGCGCCTCAATCAATATCCCATTTGGCCGCAGAGCACAAAGACAAATAAGACCATAAATTACTCCGCCTTCTCCCTCGTCTTGTCTCTAGGCACGTTAAAAAAAAAAACAAAGTGTAACTGATAGGAAGAAAAGACAATGTTTTTACTTATAGAAGTTTGTTTTTAATCTTCACAGACATGCAGCGTAACTGTACAACACACACACACACACGCAGTCGTATATTTACAAATCACAGTGACAGATGGGTCCCGGCAGCTTTACACTTTTGTATGTGATAAAGAATAGGATTACCGTATTTTCCGGACTATAAGTTGCGATTGGACGTCTATCATTTAAAAAAAAATAATCCAATTTTATGGAACTTTTCCATCACTGTAATGAATCTATATTTTGACAGCCAACATTAAGGTGGTTTTCATTGCACTTGAGTGTATTTCAGTAGTTCCCTGTCGACCGTTGTTTCTTTTTTTAATTAAATAATTACACAAGGAAGTAAAACAAATGCAAAAAAAAAAAGGCCACGCTAGACAAAAATAAATTGCAATAAATAAACAGTTGTAAAAGCTCATAGAAAATGTCCGACATGACCCTTTTTGCCTGATCTACGTTTCGTGGAAGTTCCGTCTACAAAGACAGGTAAGAATAATAAATAGATTTAGTTGGGGTTTGTTTTTTAAAGTAGCATTGGGTTTCAAGTGGGATATTTCATGTGTATATATATATACTGTACATATAGTATATTTGTTCATGAAAAAGTGTATTATAAAGAGTAGGAAAGTCTATTGAATACTGCTCATATCACAATGGCTACCACACCATCAAATACTCAAAGTTATCAAAACTGTACACTTAATCATTACAAGTGGCTCTTAAAATACACGTGCGTCCAAAGTTCGTCATTTCCTTCCCAGTCGTATCTTTTAGCTTACTCTACGTCACCTTTGTGAGTGTCGACGGCCGTCTTCAGCGCTGGCGGTAGTGTCTCATGAGGGGGACGATGCAGGACGGCGGTCCTGAGAGCTTGAGGAAGGGGTGCTGGAGGAGCTCCTGCGCCGTGGCTCGTTGCGACGGCTCGCGAACCAGCATCAAGTCCAGGAAGGAGCGCAGCGCCGAAGACACCTGCCGGCGACACATGACATACAGTTGAGGAATACTTCTTTACACGTGTGGAATTGACACTATTTGTCTGTTGACGCATGTTCCCTCTTTTCAGGTCAAAAAGAAAAGTCATGGCCTGACAATTGACAACTGCGATCCTACTACCTTTGCATGGTAAGTGGATGCTCTCTCACATGAGCTAATGTTCCCACCCACCTACCTACTATGCTAGGAACTGGCCTACAACTCTTCTTTTTGACCTGACAGTTGACAACTTGGAAGTTGCGAGTATTGAACCAAGTACCTATTGCATGGTAAGCGGGCACTTACCATTTGAGCTAAGTTCCCACCCAACTCCCTACTAAGCTCAGGACTAGCCTACAACTTTTCTTTTTGACCAGACAAGTGACAACTTGAGAATCAAACCAACTACTTTTGCATGGTAAGTAGACATTATCACATGAGCTAATGTTCCCACCCAACTCCCTACTATGCCAGAGACAGGCCCACAACTTTTCTTTTAGACCTGACAAGTGACAACTTGGGAATCGATCCTACTACCTTTGCATGGTAAGATGGCACTCTATCACATGAGCTAATCTTCCCACCCACATTAGCTCATGTGATAGAGCACCGGCTTAACATGCAAAGGTAGTAGGATCGATTCCCAAGTTGTCACTTGTCTGGTCAAAAAGAAAAGTTGTAGTCCAGTTCTGAGAATAGTGAGGAGGTGGTTGGGAATTTAGCTCAAATGGTAAGTGCCTGCTTACAATGTGAGAGGTAGTTGGTTCGATACCTGCATCTTCCAAGTTGTCAGGTCAAAAAGAAAAGTTGTGGGCCTGTCTGTGGCATAGTAGGGAGTTAGTTGGGAACATTAGCTCATGTGATAGAGTTTCTACTTACCATGCAAAGGTAGTTGGATCGATTCTCAAGTTGACACTTGTCAGGTCAAAAAGAAAAGTTGTAGGCCAGTCCTGATCTTAGTAGGGATTTGGTTGGGAATTTAGCTCAAATGGTAAGTGTCTGCTTACCATGCAAGAGGTAGTTGGATCGATTCCCACATCTTTAACCACACTTCTTTTCAGCTCAAAAAGAGGGAACCAAACAATAATTGAATCGCCTGCACAACAAGCTGAAGAAACAAAGCTTTACTCTAGAAGGACATTTTAAATTAAAGCTTTACTATACATGGTCATTTTTTGTAAAGAAAAAGCCTTACTTATATGAAATACATTTGTTGTTGTCTTTTTTCCCTCATCTATGTTAAACATTAAATTTGATGCTCCAATATTTGTACAATTGTGTTTGTCTTTATTGATGTTTTAATATGCTTTTAAAAATCTATATTTTTGGATCATTCGAATGATTATATACTACTATTGTAAATATTACTACACAAGCTACCTGGCTACAAGTAGCATTGCAAGGTCATGATGACTTCAAAGTCAGCAGGCTAATGAAATCGAGTTGAAGTTAATGCGGCCCGCCAACCCACCAGAGTTTGACACCCTTGCTATAAACCACGTTCGCCTCACCTTGTGCGATTCTTTTAGCCGTGGCGGAAGATTGTCGCGTATCCTCCTC